>NW_018164698.1:1661058-1662973 GCF_001263595.1 Phalaenopsis equestris | reverse complement strand
TTATGCTGGGTTCGGGAAAAGCTTCCTATAGGGGCAAGCCCCTATAGTTAATTACATCATAGATAACTGAAGTTACCTAAAAATACTCTCGATAAAAGTCAAGAAAAATTATTTTCAAGGAGTTCAAATGATAAGGACATTTCAAAGATATCGGACTAAGAAGTGTGAAGGAGATTGGTTCAAATTTGGAATATTTTGTTTTGGAGTCCAAAGAAGGAAACACTAGAGGATATCACGGATCCGAAGGAGAACTTTGGTGACTTCCCAAGCTATCATATTATTTGGCTTTAATTTAGGAGAAATCAGTTAGATGTTTCATCCTGCACTTTTTTATTTATTAGGATTTACATTTGTGTGAAACAATCAACACAAATAACCTTGAAGATGTGAGGATTTGAGTCGTGACGAACGACAACCTCGGAATCCTAAGGCGAGTTAGGGCTTAGATTGTACGACATGATTGTACAAATGTCTAAAAGATGTGTTTGAGGATTTATGTTGCACTAGACAAACAACCTCGAATTTCTATGACTTTGTTGTTTAAAGCTAAGGAAGGGATGTATTAGTGTAGATCTTCTTGTTGTTGAAGATAGTCGGGCTGCCCACCATGTAAACTCCAAGATCTACGTTGTAGCAGAGTTCAAGTTTTCTAGGTCATTTGATTATAATGTCAAATCAGGTGACCCTAGTCATTTAGTTATAATGTCAAATCAGGTGACCCTATGGTTAAAGTTCTTTAAATTTTATTATGGGCATATTAAAGTTGATTAAAGCGACACCGGTCAAGATCTCACGGTTCCATCGTCCTGGCACCACTATTTTCTATTGGAATCACTTAGTCCAAATGAATTTACTAAACTCAACTTAATGAGTTCCATAATTTCATTTAGACCATGAAAAACCTCGTTAGCAACCGTAGGTTACCTCCTCTGAGGGTTCCTGATCTTCCAATAGAGACGCTTTAATTTAGCTGAAGTTGTATTTTTTGGTGATGTTTGTGATTAAGTTTCGAGTTGTCTTATATTTTTGAAATGTTGTGGGGGTATTTTTGTTTGAAATTTTGTTTTTGGTTTTGGTTTTGATTTTGTTTAGTTTTTAACATGTAAGTGTTTTTTATGCAGTAGTATGGTACAAGCATAAAAGAAAAGCAGTAGAAAAGTACAAGAGAGATTGTAAAACGCTGTAAACTGTAAAAGTGTACCTGACGAGTTTTCTTGTTCTATCACCTGAAACTCAAAATGCATGTCAGAGCATGTATGTATATAGAGCTGGAAAAGTAAAGTTTTGGAAACCTTCCTAAACTCTATGTTGTGTATTGAGGGTCCTTAAATTTTAAGGATAATATTATTCAGTAAAACATATTAAGTTTAGTAGATCCCTAAGGTATTCACCAGGTTAAGAGTAGAATAGCCAAATTTTAGTCCTAATTGGACTTGTGGTGTTTAAAAGAAGTTTAACTATGTTGATTTTTCGAATCCTCTTTATCAAGTTTTAATATTGGCTTAAATTCAAGACTAAGTCCTTTAGACCTAAGTGAGTGTGAATGTATTAATTTTGAAAAGATTTAAAATTTTAAGTGGTCATTATCAAGATCATTCTAAATATCATTTTAGGGGCGTGAAATCAATAATTTCCAAAGTCATGTCCCTAAACTCAAAAATTGATGAAATTTCCAAAATTTTGATAATTATGGGAATTATTCATTTATCTTATAATTTGGCAAAGTGAAGTGAGTTTCTACCAATTAAGCCCATTTTCTATTGCAAATCATCAAATGAGTTAAATAATATCAGAAATTACCCATTTCCCATTTTGATTAATCCTAAATGTTTATTAAGCCCAAAATATCCAAAATTACAATTTGGCCCCTAAGGGTCCAAACTTTCATAATTTGTCAAATTTAAGTCAAATGACT
>NW_018164698.1:1659293-1660784 GCF_001263595.1 Phalaenopsis equestris | reverse complement strand
AGAAATTTATTTTGTATTTTTCTGATTTTTATTTGATTTTTTAAAATTATTTTGGTGAAAATTCTATTTTTAAGCCCTAAAAATCATTTTTAAGGTTTAAAAATAGATATCTTTATTTTTTAAACCTTGGAAAATATTCCAATGATTCCTTTTGTTTAGTATTTTATGATTTCTTTTATTGTTTTTAGTTATTAAAAATAATTTAAAATAACCTTAAAATCAAGTTTTTATTTTAAATATATTTTATTTTTATTAAATCTCTCTGATATCAGAGAATTGAAAAAACTAAGTTTCATAAATTTTGAAGTTATATTTTGATTTTTAAAAATCATTTAAGTTTCAAAGTTGATGGTCACTTTTAAAAATCAGTTAAAAATGTTAAATGATCTCCAAATCCTTTGAAATTTTTATGGTTAGTTCTCTGACTCATGGGCCACAGTGGAGAACAAAAATCAAGTGATTTTAATATCTGTGTGCTTCAAATTAAATGTTTTAAGCAAATTAGGGTTTGCTTAAAACAGTGATGTTTTGATTTTTAAAAATCATGAAATTATTTCCTAAGACTCCTGTGGCCATAGGGAACTTTCATGAATTTATGTAGAATTTTCTAAGCCACATACAATTTTCTATAATTATTTGAATTCTAAGTCACATACAATTTTCTATAATTATTTGAATAGAAAATGCATAAAAACTTAGAAAATTAAGATCTCTGTCTAGAAATCTCCTATGTCTTTGGAAAAATGCTCAAATTGTGCACCTAGACAGATGCTACAATATATAAAAATTTGGGGTCAAGGTAATAATCCAATATAAATGAAGAATTGAAAACCCCTAACCCTAATTTATTTTTTAAAAATAATTCATGCATCAAATTAATGTGAAAATAATTCCACATGATTCTCCTATGTTCACTGAGCAAAAGGGTATTTTTATTTTTGAATTTTCTATGCAAAGATATGGATTTTTGAAGTTTAGAGGCTATTTTCTGAATTTATTAAATACCCTTTAATTATTCAAACTGCGGGCTGACTGGATCATCGGATCCGTCGAACAGCCACGCGACGCGCTTCCATTCGACGTCGCCTTCTGAGTCAGCTGTCACGCAGCCTCCCGTATCGTTCCAGAGGATTATCCGGCTTGATCTCCGCCGTCCATTCTCACGTGTGAGAATGGACGGCATCCATTCATCGTCCTCGATGGTCTTAACTGAGAGCCGTCCAACTTAAAACATTAATATCTCTCTCGTTTCTTAATGGATTTTGATGATTATATTTTGATTAATGGATTTTGATGATTATTTTTTTAAATTATTCGTCTTGAAGAGACGAACACATCTATATGGTAAACATTTTATGAAATCAAGCCATTATAAATGTAGATATCGCGAAGGCTCGGGAGAGTGAGTGAGACTATACCTTTGCTTCGATAGGTTTATCCTTGATCAGAGATTAATCACACCTTCGTTCGCAAAGAGCTTAGGGAGGAAGC
>NW_018164698.1:1633038-1659113 GCF_001263595.1 Phalaenopsis equestris | reverse complement strand
GGTTCTATCCTGGTTTCGGGCAGGAATTCAAACTTAAAATTGGATTTTTGTGGTGGAATTGGGAGAGGGAAATGAATTGTAATGTGTTAAGCGACTCTTAAAGAAGCTCTCTGAGGAGTTTGAGAGGCCTTGGTGAAAAATTTTCTTACCATACTATTCATGGTCGTGGGGGGTTTTTTTATAGAAATTGGCCAAGGGGAAACTTGGTTGGCCAATTGAGGGGTTAGCCCCACTGCTTAGGTGTTAAGCAGAGGAGCTCCAGCTCAGGTGTCAAGCAGAGGGGTCCTCAGCTCAATTTGAGCTGAGGTGGCTTCTTGACATGAATTTGGGTATTGTCCGTGTGAGGGCTCACCTTGGGTTAAAGTGGTTTGGGTTAAAGTGGTTAACCAAAGGTTGGGTCATGGTTAAAGCTTATAATGAGCAGTAAAAATGACACCATAGAGTATTGACATATGGTATGACAAGTACTTTGATTTAATCCTCTCTTTATTCCTTTTAAAATTAAATTAAAAAAAAATATTTTTACACATGAGGTAAATATCAAGCTTAACCATGGGTTGGTGACTGGTTTTAAACTCAACTCTAGGGCTCATTTGACCATACCAAGCTCAATTGGTTTGGATTTGGCCATAAGTCCAAGAAGGTGCATATGACCAAATCTTGTGTTTGAACTATGTTAGGCATGTCAATTGATCCAATTAAATATGACATTTGGTGTAAGAGACCATGAGGAACAACTTTCATGAAGGGTGAAAGTCATTTTGAGGTCAATTAATTAATCAATTTGGTGGATTTTGTGATTTTTGACCCATTTTAGCATGTTGGGCTAAGTTTGGGTCAAACTTGGGCTAGCTTTGGGCTAAGTCCAAATTGATTGTTGTATTTAATGTAAAATGTCATAATGAACAATTTTCATGAAGGATGAAAATTGTTTTGAAGTTGATTTGATGGTCAATTTGGATGGATTTTAATGGGTTTTGGTTTTAGACATAAATTAAGCATGTATGGCTAAATTTGGGTCAAACTTGGGCTAGCACTTGGGCTAGCTTTGGGGATGGCTAAGTCCAAATTGATTGTTATGTCTAGTGTAAAACATCATGATGAACAACTTTCATGAAGGATGAAAGTCATTTTGAAATTAATTTGGTAGTGAATTTAATGGATTTTGATGAAATTTGGATTTAGACCCAAATTAGGCATATGGGGTTAATTTGGGTCAAACTTGAGCTAGCTTTGGACTAAACTCAAATTGATTGTTGTGTTTGGTCACAAATGACCTCACAAAGGATTTTCAACAAAAATTAGATGCCAATTTGAGATTCAGGTCATTCAATTGTTGAGATTTGGAGTGTTAGCCAATATTGGGGCTAATTTGGGGTTTTTGTCAAAGATGGTCAAATTGACCAAATTGGACCATGGTGTAGTTGGACAAAATGAAATTGGGAATATTTTGGATTTATTAGGATTTTTTGGGAATTTTTGGAATTTTTGGATTTTTAGACCATGGAGGGGCATTTTGGTAATTTGGCCATTTTTTGGAAATTTTTGTCAAGTGTTTGGAATGACTTTTTGATCAGTTTTGGGTATTTTGGCAAAATTTGGGAATTTTGGCCAAATTTAGGTTTCAATGGCAGTAAGTAATTTGGAGGTGCCTAGGGGCAAAAGCCTAAGTTGGGCATTTCAAGTGCAATTGGGTAGAGAATCATTTTGAATGAGTCATGGACCAATGAAATCTCCATTTTGGGTCCCCATATATTGGTCTTAGCCAGGGTATTGTGAGGGTATTGTTTACCTTAGCTCCAAACCAACACCTAGGTTAATCCTAAGGCCAAGTAGCCCTATAGGAACTCTTCTTGAGCTCCCCCATAATGATCTTACCTACTAAGTGCTAGAGGTTATGACCAATATGTGGAACTTCAAGTTGAGTAAAGAGAAGAGTTTTGAGTTTCTAATGGTGAGGATACCTTTTCTAGTTTTCTAAGACAAGTAAGTAGGAAAGTTCTATGGCTAGACCTAGGCTACTAAAGAAATTTCTAGACCTCAACCAAAAGTGAGGTCAACACCCATCTGATAATCTGATTAGGAGAGTAGATGTTTTAGATTCGACTTATGTAAAGCCAGAGGTAGACCTAGGAAGACTTAAGCGTATTTATTGTTTAAAAAATGATCTTAATTTCTTAGAACTAAATGAAAATATGAAACTAAATAGGATGCCATGTAGAAATAGGATTCATGTAGCCGACCCCACGCAGTGGTATTAAGGCTTTGTTGTTGTTGTTGTAAGTCATTTTTTATTAGAACTTGAAAAATTAAAGATTAAAAATAAACATATTTTCTATCTTCTTAACTATTTTTTTGGAAATAAAAATAAAAGTAAAAAAGTGATCCCAAATGAAGCCTAAGTTTATCTTGTTTCCTAATTAAGCCATGAAATTAGTTCTGGATTTGATTAACATTTGTTGAGGAACAGAATGAATTACTTTAAGGCATGTTTACAAAACATCCATATAAAATTAGCCTAAGTAATATGTTTTCTACTGATTCAACGATGTTGCAGAGCATGGATTGTCTTCATTATAAATTCTATAGGCTTGGATGCAAATTCCAGAGTATAATAAGATGACTTTAATATACAAATAATAATTTGGTTTGACACTGGAATTAGCTAGTGCTTCATGGAATGTTTTTTTTATTGATTATTGTTGCAGTTCTTTTTATGTAAATGGGTGAAATTCACGCTTTCATTTGAACAAAATGTTAGTTTCTTTAACATAAATATTAGTTTCTTCGTGCCATCAATTATGTATGTCTCAGAAAACTACTTATTTGTTTTCATTGGGATGGCCGTCCACTGCAAATTTAAGATCCATTTATGTAATATTGTCTGATTTGGCATCATGTATGAAATATAATTTGGAAGGCTCGGTTCCTGTTTTTTGTGATAAAACTTTAGCCATATAAATGAAATTATGGAGCATTCTATTTTACCAAAGAACCTTTGATCCTGTCTTAGAGAATGAAAAATTTTGCATTTAACTTTTATACCATTGTAAAGCGATAGAGTTCAGCAGCATTAGTGCCAAGGAAATCGATGCTTGTGGTGCCTACGAGTGAATTTTCTTTCTTAATATAAATTATCGGTATTAAATAATGTGTTATCTATCTTCTTATCTTCGCTGTCTTTGTTTATTCAGTATTTTGTGTGACATTATTTTACGAAATTTATTGGTTATATTTCTTAGTTTAATTGGTAACCATTTTTGTTCCCTATATCAGAGTAAGCTAGTTGATTGCTCATTGTTATCTTTAGTGGAGACCAAATGGTATAATGATTATCATTCCGAAATTTGGGAAAAGGTCAGTTCATTGCTTTTTCAATGAGTTATATTATATTTATTCATGGATGAAAGCCAGGAAAATTTTATTATTGGACTTTGTTTAGTTGATGTCTGCATGGAAACTGCCATAATGTACACCAGATTGATTTCCTTTGGCTTAGAAATGTATTTTCAGTAGTTTTTTCAACATTGGACCACAAATATGCTTAAGGGAGATTCTCTCTCAGTTTTCCTTGCCAAAACGATGTTAAGATGAGGAGAGCTGAACAAACATCAATTTTAAACTTTGGTGGTAGCAAATCCATAACAAATTCTCATTCTTTCATCTAGTTATTGAAGATGATAAGCAATAAGATAAATTAACATCTTTTACAATAACAGTAATTCTGGATCCGATATGATATTCATCCTATTTTACAAAAGAGAAAAACTTAAACCAAAAGCAATCTGGCGTTAAAGCAATTTTAATTGTTTCTTTTGCTATGGAACGCTGTTGCTACAGCATAAATGAGCGTCATATTGTCATTAAAAATTTAAAAAATAAGAAAATTAAACAAAAAATAAAATAAAAAAAAAACAAACACACATATAAACAAGCTTTAAACTCTCCATATTCGATTGGCTTGTTGTACTTGTGAACAATATCGCTAGAGTGCACAAGAGCAAGCATTAATTCAGCGGATATGCCATAGTGACTTCAATGGAATAAACAAACTCCCCTAACTCTTTACATTATCACTTGTCTCTATAATTGTCTTCTATTTCAATAAATTTATCCCCATGTTTTAAGAACTTCTTGATTTCTTCTTCCATGCTTTTATCTAGAGTCAGTTTTTCTCTCAAATTTCAGCAAAAGCTTCTTTTTTTGTCATAATTTTATTTTTTAATGATGCCAATGCATCTTCTTGGGGCTTTCTTGACAGCTATGATATCATCTTAAATTTGAGCCAGTCATGTTGAATATTTCATTTTGATGATGATATTCAATTTTTACTGAAGATGGTTTCTTTTAAACTCCAAGCTCAATTCACTCCTTTAAATACTTGCTTTTTTTCAAATGTGTCTTGACTCTATTTCTTTCTGCAGTATCTCCTTTTATTTTGCTCCAACTCTTCTCTTTATTTGGCTTTAACAGAAATGCTTTCTTTGGTGTCTCCGCCTTTCCAACTCTTTTTAATTTCATAGTTTCAAGTTTTTTTAGAATGTATATTCCTAATAACTAATTCAATATAATATTATCAGGAGTTAAATAATTTCCTGCTGCTATTAGACCCAAAATCTTTCTGAGAGACCGACTGATGCGGGCGCTGTTACAGGAGGATGAGCAAACGCAGAACTGTCCTGTGCGGGATTTGTGATCTTGCGATCCCGCCTGCGTGGGAGCGGCGGGATTTCGCGAGTCTCACTATTCCGTAAACGTGATGTAGACATTCCGTCTTATCTCGTGCCAAATATGAGATTTTCTTTCCTATTGCTTCTGTCTAGCTTTTGGGGCCTTAAATTTTTTATATTTATTTAATTAGAATTAGGGTTTAGGGTTTCGAGTTGCTATGTGAGTTTGGAGATTGTAATCTTTAGTTTATACATATGAAGTGTTGTATCCTATTTCTTTTACAAGTGGTGTGTATTCATATTCAGATGAGTTTCAGATTTTCAGTGATGCATTTTTTAAAGGTTTGGTTTGTGTACTTATGCAGTATAGAAGGGTCATTGCCTATGCTTCAACACAATTGAAGAATTATAAAAGAAATTATCCCACACATGATTTGGAGCATGCACCAGTTGTTTCTTCACTTGAAATATTGAGGCACTATCTGTATGGAGCTCGAAGCGAGGTATTTATTGATCACCCGAGTTTGAAATATATCTTTATCCAGAAAGAGAGCTAAATCTAAGGCAAAGAAGGTGGTTGGAGTTTATTTAAGATTATGATTTGGATATTCAATACCATTCAGGAAATGCAAATGTGGTGGAAAATACATTGAGTAGGAAGGTTTCTAGTAATTTGAACTGTTTAATTACTCGGTAGGAGCAGTTACTTAATGATTTGGAGAAGTTGAAGCTATCTATAATTAATTATAGTGATGACATTATGGTTTAATTAAATTAGTTGAGTGTGCAGTACACTTTGAAAAGAAGAATGAAAGGATTCATTAGCCAGAAATGACAATATTCAGAAAATCTTGGAGCAAGTTAAAGATGGCAAATTGGAGAAGTATGTGCTAGACTTGGATGGCTTTTTGAAATATTTATGGAGCATGTTGAAGGCAAATTTTTTGTTCCTGATGTTGATAATTTAAGACGAGGAATTCTAGAGGCACATTTATCTAGCTTTATTATTTATCCAGGGAGTAAAAAAATGTACCATGATCTCAAGGAAACTTTTTGGTGGCTAGGATTGATGAGAAGTGTATCAGAATTTGTGGCTAAGTATCCTACATATCAACTAGTGAAGGTAGAACATCAGCATCCTTGAAATCAGTTGTTCAACTTAAGATTGCTATGAACTTTGTGATTGGATTGCCTAAATCACATCAAGGTCTTGATGCTATTTGGGTAATTGTTGATAGATTGATTAAGTTTGCCGATTTATTGCTCATTAGACAAACATATTTGGTTGAGAAGTTAGCCAAGTTGTATGTGGATCAAATTATAAGATTGCACAAAGTGCCAATGTCTATTATCTCTGACAGAAATGACATATTTACTTCTAGATTATGGAAGAAGGTTCAGAAAGTTTTGGGCATCAGATTGACTTCAACACAACCTTTCACCCTCAAATAGACCCTGAGATAGATGACCAATCAAAAAGAACTATTCAGAATTTGGAGGATTTGCTAAAGTTATGCATTCTTGACATTGATGAATGATGGGAATCACATACATCTTTAGTATAATTTGCTTAGAATAACAGTTACCTAGCTAGTATTGTGAAGACTCCATATGAAGCTTTATATGAAAGAAAATGCAGGACACCTTTATATTGGGCTAAAATAGGTGAAAGAAAAGTCACTGGAGTTAACTTCATTGGTGATCCTACTGAAAAGAATAGACTGATCAGAGAGACTAATGTCAATGCATGATAGACAAAGAATATATTATGATACTAAGCGCAGGCCAGTACAGTTTCAAGTTGGAGAATTTGTTTTTATCAAATTTTGTCCTTTGAATGGTGTGCATAGATTTGGAAAGAAAGGAAAATTGAGCCCCATGTGTATAAGTTCAAATGACATCATCGAGGGGATTAAAAATGTGGCTTTACCGGCTCATATGCAAGGAGTGCATAATATTTTCATATTTCTTCACTTAGAATATATATTGTTGATGAATCAAGTAGGGTGATATGAAGATTTTGTTAAGGAGCCTGATTTGAATTATGTTAAGGAGCCTGAAAGAATACTATATTATAATGCTAAGGGGCTTTGTAATAGAAATATTTTATTTGTGAAGATTTTATGGAAGCATGAATTATAGAAGGACGCTACTTAAGAGAAAGCTTCTGGTATGCGAAAAAGATATTTCTAGCTTTTCATTTGAGCTATGTTTTCTTTCATGATTATTTTCAAATTTTGAGGACGAAATTTTTGTAACGATGGAAGATTGTTATAACTAATATATTTATATATATATATATATACTATTAGTTAATAAATAAAATCGAATCGAAGTATAACTGTGGAGTGGCTTTGCTATTAGAAGTCGAGGGGGTGCTCTTTTCGTTTGTAGCTTGCATAGAATGAGCGAGGACCAGAAAGAGAGTGAGTGCAGAAGAAATCAGATAAGGGAAAATTTTGGTGGGGTCGCTTCCAGCCCTTAATTTGCGGCTGGTCTGTGAGTGAAGGAAGAAGCTGAATGAGAAGGAGCGTCTGGTTTTTCCTTGCTTTGCGATACTTACTGCACTCGATTGGCCACAAGCGGTAAAAGAGAGGGGAGGCGAGCGGCTCAGTGTTCAAAGGAAGGAGAAGCGATTGCTTATTGTGGCACGCATGTAGAGAAAGAAGGAGATGAAGGAAGAAAATCGCACATGTGTTCTGTTGGTTCGAGTCGAGACCAAAAGAAGGGCAAGAAGGGAAGCTTCTGCTTGCGTGTTAAGGGCTGTTGATAAAAAATAATGGGCGAATGAAAAATTTTATTAGATTATTAAATAAAAGCAGACACACACACACACACACACACACACACACACACACACACATATATATATATATATATATATATATTAATGCGGGCTAAGATTGACCGAGGGGTGGACCCCACTTGCAGTCCCATACGTCCCACCATGTGCTAATTCGAACAGCTCGTCAGAGCTGAGATTCTAACCCCCGACCCAAGGGTCTTACACCGAAGCCCCCCACCAATGAGCCAGGGCTTGCGCGTGCGCGCATGCGCGCCCACACACACACACAGATATATATATATATACATACATATATATATATATATATATATCGTAAGGAATTTGAGCTTATGCACCTAGTTTAGAAGTGAAAAATTAGACTTTTAGATGGAAGGCGCATTCTTATTTAACTTAATAATGATGAGGCTTACACGCGATTATTTGCTATAAGGGTAATATGGAATGGTAACAAAACAATTAAGATTTTGAAATAATCTGTGGATTTTGACACACAGGCAGAAACATCAATCATTTCGATTTGGATTCGCCTCTCTGGTCTGAAATTACATTATTTTTCTCAAAAAGTGTTACTCAATTGTCTCAGTTTTTGGTAAGTCACTCAAAACGGACATTCCTACTTTTAATCTTTCCCGTTTATTTGAAACCAGAGTACTTGTTGAAAGAGACTTCTTTTCAATCATTTATGACGAAATTTGGGTTGGGCATACAACACCATGGATATTGTCAAAATGTATTTATTGTATTTTCTTTCGTATTGTTTGAACTGTCGGATGTTCGGTCACTCCAATTCTCAATATCACTATCTACACCCAAAAAAGCAAAGTACTCCGTCAGAGGCAGTGAATTCCTCTCCTCCTGATCAGCTCCAAGTTATTGACACTATTGATCATCAAAAGGATACCCATGAAGACATCGCTATCTTTGCAGGCAATATGTCAATCATTCAATCTTCACACAATGTTGTAGTTCCCTTCTCTTTGGAACTTTCTATCGTGGGGGAGAGGGAGATTCTTCAGACCTCACCTGGCCTAGAACATATCACTGCTATTACAAGGGGCAATACTTCTACTGCTTCTTTACCGCCTTATGAGGTCGAGCAAAATGATAATGTTACTCAGGCTTATGAGGATCACGATGTGCAACAACTTACACATGTCCAACCACCTTTGAACCAATTCATTGATCAGATGAGTCAATATTTGGATGAGGAATGACCGGTTTACACATCCAGGAGGAAGAAGAAGAATAAAGACCTACTTGATCTTAGGAATTTGATGGATGATACTTTGGTTACTTACGGTATTGGTACGCACTTTACCAATTTATTAGCCGGCTCCCTTCCGAGAATTAGAGACAAAGGAAAGACTAAAGTGGGACGTCCCTAGCGCCCGTTGCTGGGTTTTTTTTGTTTTTTATCTTTATTTTATTTGAGATTTTATGTGTATTGTATCGTTGGAGTTGGGCCTTCTTTCAGGCCCACTCATACAAGCTATTTGTATCTTTTTCTCTTTAATAAATTAGCCATTAAGCTTTTTCTAATATATATATGTATATATTACTTGTGGAAAGAGATATTACTTTACCTGATGTTACTGAAGTTTGGTTGGGCATAACTCATAATGGATATTAACAACAAATCGTCATGGAGCATAGACCTCCTTATTGTTCTCATTGTAAGATTTTTGTGCATACCTTTGATAAATGTCATAAGCTTCATCCTAATTTGAAATCTAAAGATCAAGTGAATAAAGATGAATCTAATCTCACTGCTCTAGACATATCTGCTCCACCTGGAGATAAAACTATCACAAGAAAGGATTTGGTGTCTGACTTAATTGCCCCTGTGAACCCCACCTGAAAATACTATATCTCCGATTGATATAAAACTGGATGGCTCTGCTGACTAACCTACACTTTCAAACCCTATTGAAAACAATACTGAAGGATCCCTACCTACACCGACTGCTGATCAGGAGAACCTTGCAGCTCCCCATTTTCATGAAGTATCAGGGGTAGAGGCAACAACTTATACCTCACATACACTAGAACCTAATGTGGGTACAACTGTTGGCAATCTTTCAACTACAGCACTACCACCTCAGTCGAATGAGCAACAATCTTCGAATGAGGAACAACATGTCTACACTTCCAAGAGGAAAAAGAAGAATGAAAATCAACTTGAGCTAAAAAGTCTAATGGATGATATTTTGGTTACTTTGGGCAATGGTACGCACCTCACCAATTTGTTAGTCAGTTATCTTCCGAGAACTAGAGGCAGAGACAGAACTAAATTGGGTCGTCCCGATTAATCTTATATGTACCATCTATTTTTGGGTTTTTATTTTTTCTTTTTTGTGTGTGTTGTACTGTTTGGGTTGAATGTCTATTTGGACCTATTTATACCCCTTTTCTCTTTAATTTAATTGCCCTTGTGCTTATATATTGTGTTGTGTTTACCGCTGTTGGAAGAGAAGATCTCGCTTCGTTGACCCTCGCTCCGACGTTTGCATCTACGTCGACGTTCGCATTCCTTGTCATGGCTCGTGTCGTGATATCCACTGCTCGCTTCGTCTTCTTCCTCTGTCACTATCGTTCCACTGCTCGACGTCGACGTTCACACCTGCTCTGCTCGACGTCGTTGTCTTCCACTCCTCTGTCGCTCGCAGCTGTCGTCTGCACCCAATTCTTCCGTTTCGGCGCTGCTCCTTCGTGCGTCATCTCCTCCGCGCTGCTTCGCGCCCAACGACGAAATCGCAACGTCTTCCAGCTTCTGTAGTTTTGTCGTTTCCTCCGCGCCATTTCTGTGGTTCGTGCCTCGTCTAGCTACGGTTTGCTGAGATTGTCGCTTCGGTTTCGACATCTGCGGTTTGTCTTCTACGCAGCTTTGCCCCAACTCGTCCTTTTTTGTCCTCGGCCCGACTTGCAGGGCTTTTCTTTGTTGTGATGGAGCTTCCTCCTTCGGTTAAGCCTGGTAAAACTTATTTTGCCCACATTGTGGGTAATCCTCAGGGGGAAACTGCGGTTGTTTCCCTCTCAAGTTATAAAGAGAATCTTGATGATACAAGTGACTGTCCATTTATTAAGAGTGCAATCAGGAAGAGTGGGAAGACTGTTATTTTTCACCTAATCAGAAATTTCAACCTTAACTGACAAATTCAAATTTGTTTGCTCTCATTGGAAAATTTCAGTGGGGACACTCAACTATAGAAGTTATCAGGAAAAGCTTTGATGACCTCAAATTAGCAGGAAAGTGGAAACTGGGGCTCATGGATGGGAGACATGTTTTGATCCAGTTAACCGTGCCTGAAGACTACACTCGTATTTTCTCCAAAAAATATCTTAACATTACTGGTAAACCAATGAAGCTATTAAGTGGTCTCCTGATTTTGGCCCCAATCATGAACCTCCTACTGTACCTGTATGGTTTAGTCTACCTGGTCTCAAGCTGCATTTTTTTCATCATCAGGTTCTCTACTCTATTGGTGTCATACTTGGAGACCATATGAAGCTAGATCTACCCACTTTCAACCTTGTCAAACCTTCTGTGGTCAAAATACTTGTGGAAAGAGATATTATTTTGTCTGATGTTACTGAAGTCTGGTTGGGCACAATGCATAATGGATATTGGCAACAAATCGTCTTGGAGCATAGACATTCTTATTGTTCTCATTGTAAGATGTTTGGGCATGCTCTTGATAAATGTTATAAGCTTCACCCTAATTTGAAATCTAAAGATCAAGTGAATTAGGATGGTTTTAAGGATATATATGTACCACCTGAACAGAAAGCTACCACAGAACAGATTTTGGTGTTTGATTCTATTTCTCCTGCCGTTACTGTTACTGCGAGTGATGTGATGTGATGTAGTGATGTGATGTTGACACCTTCAAACCCCATAGAAAACAATATTGATGAACTATTACCTACAAATGATAGTGTTCAGACTAATAATCAGGAGAGCCCCGTAGCTCTACTTCTTCAGGAAGTATCCGGTGTAGAAGCAACTTATACTTCACATATACTAGAACCTATTGTGGGTACTAAGGTTGGTATTCTTTCTGCTTCAGCTCTATTATCACATCAGACTGATTTTTCGGATCAGGAATGACAGGTCTATTCCAGGAGAAAGAAGAAGAATGAAGACCGACCCTAAGGGAGGCCGACTCCATCTCGAGAACATATTGGATGATACATTGGTTACTACTGGCAATGGCAATCATCTTACCACTTATTAGCTTGCTCCTTCCCTAAAACTAGAGGTAGAGGCAAGACAAAATTGGGTCGCTCTCTAGCCACCTGATACTATGTATTTCGACACTGTTAGGTTTTTTATTTTAGTATCTAATGTATTTTCTGTTTTTCTAGTTTTGAAACCTCTTGTGGTTTTTTGTGTGGACAGGGTGTCATGTTTGGGCCCTCCTACACATTGTATCTTTATCTTTTTTTTTATTTAATATACTAGCCTTTTTTGGGCTTTCAATATATATATATATATATATATATAGTGTTTATTTAAATAATATTAATATAAAGTTTAATTGATGTAAAAAGATATTTAGAGGTTGAACAAATGTAATTGTAAGAGAAAGAATAATCTTGTGCTCGAGGAAACAAATCAAACATTTTCAGGTAGGATTTACATACTTATTTAGATGTCATTATAATTATATTTAAGTTTTTCTTCTAGGATGTGACTGTTATGATTATCCGCACCTTTAACTGATATAGGTATAAAAATGGAAACTTATTGTTTAATATCTTTAAAATGAAGTAATTTAAAGGAAATAAAATGAAAAAGCCTTATGTCACACAAGGTTACCCCTATATGGTACAATATAGGTGATGCGATGTACTCATGCACTATAAAAAAATGTTAAATGTGTACTTTCGGGTGCACATTTTCGAGGGTGACTACGGGTACAATTTCGAGGATATCTTCGGATATGATGGTAATTTTCAATAACTTCTTAAAGAGGTTAAACTTGATAAATACTTTAATTGAACCATGAAGGGTTAAAATTTAAATGAAAGCTTACAATTTGAATAAGTAATGAACTTTTTTTTTTTGTCATTCATGCATAGCATTTGCATGTAAATATAATGCATATTAAGATTGTAGTTGTTCACTAAGTTGTGTTAAACTTACTGTTGAATTAAATTATTTCTTGCAAGAAAAAAAAATTATAGATTGTTATCTCTGGTAGGAGGGATTTAGTTTATAGGAGAAGAATTATTGTTGATAGGTATTATGATTGTAGTTTCTTTGTATTATTTTTTTCAGGGCAGTGATACACTGTTATATGTTGTTTTAAAGTATTGTCTACAGACCATTTATTTATTTTTTGGATTTTTGTTTTTTGTATGGTATATTTTGTGGTTTCTTAGTGGATTTTTTATATATTAGAAGTTTGTAGAAATTTGTGGAAATTAAATTAAATGTTAATAATGTTCAACCAAAGTGTCTGACTTTTTTAATTCTAAGCTATCGAACCGGGTAGTGATAACCTTCTTCCTGCATGCTTTTTCAACGGTGTTGACATCCTTCCACGCCTCAAAACCACTTGCAGCCTTTAATTCTTGCTTCCAGGCCTCCTAAATGCTTGTGATTGAGCATGCCTGCACGCGTAAATTCCTCTTTGAGCCGATCATGCTTTTCCCAAGCGCAGGATGCCTTTCTCGCATTCAACTCCTTCCTCTCTTTTAAACAGCTAGGGCATAAAATCCCCTCAACTGCTTCTCGTTCACGTCGTTGCTGACATCACACGACAAGGTGAGTCGCACCTTTCTCTCCCCCTTCTCCTCCTTCGTCTCCTTCCTCTTCATTTCTTTTTCTTTTGTTGATATTGCTTCTTCTTTTCTCTAAGTTTCACTCGTTTCTGCCTCTCGTTCGGTTTGAAATTGAACGAGAGGATAAATCCTCAATTGATTTCCTGCAATTGGCACTTCTCCTCTAAACGATGTTGGCATAGGTAAATTATTATTATTTTACCTTTTTTTTACTGATAATTACATGGTAAGTATGTATATTTCCTAAATTTAGAAGGTTTATAAATAATATTTTTTTCTGTTTACCACACAAGCCTTATGTTTTTATAGCTATTAAGTTACATACATACCACCTATGTCTTCTGTTTTTGCATATCTAATATTTAAACTTTACTTTTTAGATTACATCAGCCTAATATTTCATATCACGTAAAAAATATCACTAATTTAACTTTTAAAAAGTGAAATGCATCTTCTATTGTATGGATGAAGTGTCATATATATAAAATAGCCCCTTAAGTATTAGATATGTAAGTATAAATGGACTGTCGGTTAACTTTTTTGGTTACATTTGAAAATATGAAAATAAAATATGAAAATAATTTTTGAAATTTTATTTAATATAATAGGTATATAGTTTGGGTTTTGAAAATAGTATGTTTTAATTTTCGAAAAATGAGACCAAATAAATCTCATTCGTCCAATAGTTTGCATATAATCGTGTCTGATATCGTGTCTGATACCGCGAATACTACACCCTCTCGAAAGATAAATGTAAACCTCGGCGATAGACTCAATCCTGCAAACTAAGAGATTGGTGACATTTGTTTGGTTTGCGAACCTTTTATGTATGACCGTCAAGTTTTTTTATCTAATACAAAGATTAAATAGAGTTTATTTTATCTGGGTTCCAAGTTTCCTATAGAGGCAAGCCTCTATAATTAATTACATCTCACATGACTGGAGTCATTTGAGAAAACTCTCGATAATGATCAGAGGTACTAGTCTTCAAGATTTCAAAATTTAGGTTTTCACGGTTAGACGTGAAAAAGACAAGTAGGAGTGACTCAAATAGGAACAATTATTTCAAGAGTCCAAAGGAAGGAAAAGGTAGGGGATGTTACAAATTCTGAGGACAAAACCTCAGTAACTTCTCAAACTATCCTACTGTGCGGCTATGTTTTAGAGAAGATGTTATTCAATTATTCAATCTTGTCAATTTTATTATTTGAAACTTATATTTGCATAATATCTGATTATGCAAATAGTCCGCAGAGATAAGAGGGTTTACGTCGTGCCATACGACAACCTCGGAACCTAAGGCGAGTTAGGACTTATGCTGCACAACATGATTTTACAGGAGCCTAAAAAGGGAGTGTGAGGATTTACGTCACGCTAGGCGAGCTACCTTCAAGTCCTATGGGTTGTTATTATGCTAGGAAGAGATAATGCTGAAGAAGATCCTCTTGCTGCTCGGTCTGAATTCCTCGCTGTGCTGCCCTTAAAGTTGGCTCGAAGCTTTTGTCGTCGTGACGACTCCAGGGTTTAAGTGTTTGAGATTGGTGATTTGTGTTTCCCAATTTTGGTGTCAAAGTTTGGTTTTGTTTTGTTTCAATTTTGGTTTTGTGTGCAGAGTAGTCAAATTGCAGGTAAATAAAAGGTACTTGAAAGGTAAAATGCAGTAAAGTAAAATGCTGTAGATAAACTGTAAACGAGTACCTAAGCATCTGCTACTGTTGTGCTATTAATGTTGCGTGCATAGTATGATTTGCAGCAGATTTAAATAAACTTGCAAGAAAATTAAATAAGGCGAGAAAATCCAACGTGAAAGTCAGAAAAATGAGTTATAAAAATCACAAGCAAAAAGAAACATTTAGCCACATATGAAAGATCAAGACTTGGTATAAGACATTGGTAAAAGTGAGAGGCTCAGAGCTGGGCTGTGTGCTTTCCGATCCTGAACAAGAGTTACCAGTCTGACAATCTACAGAATGTAGTTTTTAACCTCAATCCAAGTGATTAGCCGTGGACCTTTATAAATTTTCATAGAAAGATTTTTTGATTTTTCATGCAAAAGTTGTTGTTTAAGTCTTTTTTATGTAGAGTTCTTCTTAACATACAAAAGAAATTTTATTTTATTTTTGTAAATATTTTTGTAAAGTCGTATAGTCCATAGGCTGGTCGTTCTAATCGTGCTAGAACTGCTGACAACCTAAGAGTGTCGGGGGCAACGATCCCACCAAGCATCGGCGAATAGTATCATGGATCCTTCCCTCTCTCTTATTGAAGATCCTTGAGGTAGGAGATACTATTCTAATAATCCCACTTCGTATCCCTCGTTTAAGCACACATAAGCAATGTCGTCATCGCCCTCGCCACCTAGACCCTAGACTTATCCCAGTCCGATGATCCATATGCGGCGTTAAGAAATTTCCCCAATTGCCAGGAGAATTTGAGTGTAATATTCAAGCTCAAATCCCGATGCATTGGGTTTCATTGCAGGTTAAGTCATTGAGGGAATTTCACTGTTGATCTAATTAAGGAAGCACAGACTACGTCTTGGTGCATTCTCATGTCTAGTGTCTTAATCAGTTTGTGAATCAAGGTCAAGTGTCAAGTTTTATTATTTATTCAAAAATTAGGTGAATGAACGCTCACCTAGGGTGTGCTCCTAAAATCTAGGAAGCCTATGCTGAGGACTAGGTGGATGGGCTCTCACCTAGGGTGTGCACCTAAAGTTTAAGAGGTTTACATTGAGGACTAGGCAGATGGACTCTTACCTAGGTTGTGCTCCTAAAATCTGGGAAACCTATGCTGAGAATTAGGTAGATGAGCTCTCACCTAGGACGTGCTTCTAAGCTCTAGGAAGCCTACACTGAGGGCTAGGTGGATGGACTCTCACCTAGGGTGTGTGCCTAAGCTCTAGGAAGCCTACACTGAGGACTAGGTGGATGGGCTCTCACCTAGGGTGTGCACCTAAAGTATAAGAGGTCTTCACTAAGGACTAGGTGAATGTACTCTCACTTAGGGTGTCCACCTAAAGTCTAAGAGGTCTACACTGAGGACTAGGTGAATGTACTCTCACCTAGGGTGTGCTCTAGGGTGGACTAGGTGAATGTACTCTCACCTACTCTAGACTCCTAAAACTCTAGAAAGCCTACTCTTTAACTTATGCTTAAGTTGATTTAAGGTTTTCTATATCTTCCAATTAATTAAATCATCAATCCTCATCTTTATGACTTAACCATTTAACAAAAATATCTAAACAAATGAAAAGAAAAAGGTTGATCCACTTTCAAAACTAACAAATCAAAAGAGGAAATAACAAGTGAGTCAACCTAAAAAAACGTTTAAAATCTTTCAACAACTGTAATTAAATAAACTCTCGAGAATAGTACTTAAGTTTGCTCCAAAACAGTGCACAAAATCTGTCTGAATCGACACATAAAGTGATTCCAAAATAGCGATCAAAATCAGCCCAAATCAGCATCTATAGTGGCTCCAAAACAGTGCACAAAATCAGTTCAAATTGGCACCTAAAGTGGTTCCAAAACAGTGCATTAAAATCAGACCTTAAATTCGCCTCAAAACATTGTGTAAGTCTCTCTAAATCAACAAGCAAAAGCACCCCAAAACAGTGTCGAAATTGCTCCAAAATGGTGCCCAAATTATTTCCAAAACAGCATATAAATCCTAAGCATGAAAAGATACATTTCACATTAAGAAATAGAAGTGTCTCTTACGTAGAATTAAAGATTAGAGTGGTTTAACTATAAAGCTTAGGTTCCACATATGCAGAGAATATAAGCATTGTATGGTATGCACGTAAAAATTAAAGCCAATGTGATAGATATGCAAACACATAGCAATTGAGTGGCGTGTATGTAAAACAAATCTTAGGTATTAGGCATACAAGTACATATAATTGACATACAAGTTGATTCCAAAACTTGGGTATTGGATATGTAAATAAAAAAGGGTTATATGGTATGTATATGAATTTCTCATAATTGAAATATTTAAATCTTGTGTGTAGATCCTCCCAAATAAAAATCAATTTTATAAGAATTGGTCAGAATTGGTGATGCCAAAAAAATACAGTGCAAACACTTGTTCGTATTGTAAAAAATAGCAATGATTTTATTTCATCTTTAATGATATATGAGTAGGAAACTGGAGCATAAACCCGGGAATAAGAGAGTTTTACCGACTTTAGAGAAGTTGTAGCTCTGAAAGGAGGAAGATGCAAGTTTCAGAGAACCTTTTAATGCCTTTCTGGCTAATTCTAATCGTCACTCTATCGCAGGGCTTCAGTCACGAGGGCCACTATTCTGGCGAAATCAAAATACGGTTCGGGGGAAATCGGGAGAGGAGCGGGAGAAGGGCAGGATTTTTTTTTTCGGTTTGTGAAGGAGGCGAGCGGGACTGTTCGGTCGAGCGAGGAAGGAGGCGGGATCGAATGCAAGAAAGTCGAGCAAGAGACGCGAGCCGAGCGGGAGGAAGAAGAGGCGAATGCTTTCGGTGCGTGAGGGAGGAGGAGGCGAACAACTTCGATCGGATGAAGAAGAGACAAAGCAGCTGTTCGGTGGAGAGGGGAGCAAGCGTGCTAGTACTTCTCGATCGAAAGAGGGGAGGCGTGTGGCTTTGGGCCGTGGAAGAATAGGGAGTTGAACAGGGGCTCCTTCGGTTCGTAGAGGTGAGAGGGGTGCAAGAGCTCCTGGTGCAGAGGGGAGACAAGGGAGTCGAGCGGGCAACAGATGTTTCGATCGGGAGCTTCGATCGAGTAGTAGAGAGGAGCGGGTGAGCGAGGTCGAACGGGATCGAGGGAGGCGAGGCGAAAGGAGATCAGCGGGATCGAGGGAGGCGAGGTTTATCTCAAGCGAGGAAATGGCGAGGTTTATCTCGAGCGAGGAAGGGCCTTTCGGTGTCTTCTTCGTGAGGAAGGAAAATGACTTGAGCAAACTTCGATGCAGAGGGGAGAAGCCAATTCCGTGCGTGGAGAAGGAGAGTCGAATGCTATATCAGAATTTTGCAATGTGTCTGTTACAGGAGATTGGGCGGGGAAATCAATACCTTCCATGCGCAGAGGAGGCTTAATTGGAAAAGAATTAATCTTCAATATATGTGGAGTTAATGATATATTTGAATTTTGAAATTTGAAATTTAAAATTTGTGGGCTGAAGTAATTAGCTCGGGCTTAGCCTATATTCAACCCAAGTCAAACTCGAAATGAACCTGGGTTTAGCCCGGGCCCACGCCCGCTTAAAAAAAATGCATCGATTTCCGTGTCATTTATGCGTGTGTGTAACCCTAGCAATATGGGTGTCCTTCCTAGCTAAAGTCGACGTTCCGGACACGTCGACGCGGTCAGTTTCGTCATTCGGGGTCGTCCGGACGAGTTCCCCGACTGGCGAATCGATTCAAGTCAAAGTTGTATGTGGTGCAGTGAGTGCGTGAATTGCGGTGTTCACGAGTAATCGAGTCACAAATGGTTCACCTAAGGTTGTTTGATCCTATAGGAACTCATTTTCGGACCCTCTTCATGTTGGTCATTAGTCCTTGCAATTAGAAGTTGAGTGCATGGAACCACTCATGCGAGTTCTTCACAAAAAAGAGTCAACAAGTGGTTTGAATTTGAATCAAGTGGTTTGAATTTCTACGGGAGGTGGGCTCCATTGCTAGTCCGCTAGGATAGTCAATAAGAACTCCTAAAGCTAGATCCTAGGTTCTAAGAATAGGAGACTAAGACTTCACTAAAAATGAGGTCAACATGGACCTAGTGGTATGTAGATAAATCTTCCTTGTTTTTGAAAATAGAAATATTGAGACGTTATTATCTCTTTATATAGCAACATTTATTACAGAGAAAACACCATCATTAATTTACACTACTAAAAATGAGTAAATAAGGATGAACTCAGTTTTTTGTCTCACACTTCGAACACATCCTTAAGTGACTATGAATGATTTTGCAATAAAAGAAAACTTTGGAACTTTTCTCTCTTCAAGTTATTGAAGTTGGCTCATTGGTCACCAAACGGCTTGGTTAAACCTCTTTGACAAAAGATGAAATGGTAAACAAAACTATAAAAAGAGAGTTGTAATGAGAATGTTAAATAAATTTTGAGCTTCAGTGGGATAAATTCAAAAAAAAAAATTTGCATGATAGATTTCATGAGTAAAAAATCTCTTCAAATCAAGCCAGAAGTCAAGGTTTTAAAAAATATTGCGGAAACAACAATTCTATTCAATTCATGATCTAATGCAAATAACAATAACAAAGAACATACAATATACTCAACGTAAAAGGCTGCTTCTCATTTAGAAATCAAACAAATTCCTTTAGTAGATGCTCGACAAATTTTTAAGAGAAACAATCATACTTCAGCTAGATGAATAATATAATGTATATAGCAATCCAGTTTTTTCTTCCTCCTTACCAATACAAGACTCCAAAAAATATATACAACAAAACCAGAAACCTCCCCACCAATTTGTACTTACAGCAGCTACATGATATCGAACTAGGGCAGATCGAAGGAAAAATAGAGTCGTAGGCACTGAGAATCGTTTACGAACGAAGCCTTGCCTATCGCACGGGAGTTGTCTGCGATTGTCTGAGAAGCTTTCGCTTGCCTAGGAATCGTCTCCGAACGAAGCAACTGGATATCGAACTCTAATGTCGCTCAGTTCTGTCCCAAGCAAAGGATAAATCCCTGAATTTTTTATTTTTTCTTAGGAGCTAATGCGAGTTGGTGGGAGCTGGAGACAAAGGTTTTGTTTGAGAATGCGGCACGCCTCCTTTGCATTTTTTTTTAATTTAAAAATAACATTTTTTATTCAAAATTAAATAAAATAAGCTCTCTTAAAATGAAATAACTAAAACTTTTTTTTGCACGAAGAAATAAAGAACTCTCTAAATTAAAACCATAATAGAATCTTTACCCAAATTGAATTTTAAAACTTAAATACACCAAAATTTAGAAAATACCTTTTTTACTAATAAAATCCAAATCTTTTTTTTTCAAAAACACAGCTTAAATTAACCTTTATTAAAGCAACTCTTAATCTTTCAAAATGAAACTCAAGTAAAATATTCCTTAAAACTTATTCCTTAAAATCCCTTTTTAAGAAACTAATCTTAACATACTTTTCAAAAACAAAGTTTTTTAAAACTTAATATCTAAGTAACACTTTCAAGACACAAACTAAACAAACTTAACCTAAATAAAAGTTTAAAAACCGTTTTGTGAATTCTTGTGAAAAACTTCGTTTATGGAAATTTTTTGTATGTTCAAAGGTATGATTTATAAATGAATATATAATTTTTCTAGGAACGAGCGATTCATGAGCACAATCCTTGAGCTTATAAGTTTTTGCCAGTTTCATATATGCACACTTCTTTTATTAAGAGATTCACTCACATAGTACCTTTGTATTGTTTCACCTTTGATAAAATTTTTTTATATATGCTAAAACTTTGAAAATTAGAAATGTGATTGAGACTTAGAGATGAAGAATGCAAACATGAAATTTTTGTATGTTTCTATCCCTGACATATGAGTTCAACAAAAAAAATAAATCAAACACTTGAAGTCAACCCTAGGAGAGAAGATGAATGGAAATACCTCAACACTTAGTTTAGAAACCAAAGGAAAACTTAAATTAAAGAAACCTTTATTTACATAAATTATTGACACACTAGGTAATAAAGAACTGGAAAATAGATGAATTTAGATTTTTACCCTGACAAACAAACCAAATATCAAAACAAATCATTAAATTAAATATCAAACCCAAAAATAAATTAAAATTCACCAACTCTACATCATACAAATCAAATCTTGGTAGAACAAAATTGAAACCCTAGATTAGCCAGCTCAGAAATAAGTTCAAAGGCTAGACACACCCTAGAGTAGTCTATTGTAGAAGACTAGGTTATTTTATAGGGAAGCGATAACTAATATAAAGGATTATGACCTACAAAACAACCAACCTTATACCCTCAGATTTTGTCGGAGCTCTAAGATGAGGTAGCCCATGGAAATTGACTAAGGCACCTCAAAACAACTAATAAAAAGTTCTACATTCTTCATTACTATGGTAATACTGAAAACCTCTATCCACCTAGTTGGTTAATAGTTTAAGGGCCTTAATGCACCTAGGATAATGAAAATTAGTGGGTGTCTTGATGGGAGGCATTATTCCTAAAATTAAGGTTAGTCCAGCTAGTTCCTTTGATAGAGTAGATTTATTCTAATATTAGGGCTTCACATCTATCTAGGAATACTTCTAACTTATCATACCTCATATTCCATGATTCAAACTTGATCCAACTTTTAAATTCAGTTAAACCCTCATTCAAATTATTTTAACCTTACCTTTCAACTTATAAATCGTCAATATTAAGCAATAAGTCCAAACCTTTTCAAAATCCTAAACCTTATGAAACCAATCATTTTAATCTTGCAAACCTTTTGAAACCCAAAGCTATTCAAATTTCTTTCAAACCATATACCAACCCCTTTTAAAAAATCCAAGCTATTCAAAAATACTTTCAAAGCTCTACAATTTTCAAAACAATCAAATTTATTTACACGGGTCAAAAACATTTAAAATACTCAAACATAAACGAAGAAAACATTCAAAAGTATAAAACTTCAAACACAAACTTTCCAACTTATTTTCATAACTCAAAATATTTCAAAAACTCTTATGACTATAAAGCACCTTAGACTCAAAAGATTAAACTTAACTCTAAAACCTTTCAAAACCAAAACATATTACATTTAAAAGAAAATTCAACAAAATTTAACAAATTTCAAACAAATCTTACCAAACCTTTATCAACTTTGACAAATTTTATCCAACTTCAATAAACCTTAAACAACTTTAATAAACTTTAATAAACTTTAATCAAGCTCAATTGCTTATAAAATAAATCAAATAATTAGGAAAAAAACTTTAAAGTCCTTGAACCAACCTTAAATAACTTGTAAATAAATTCAAACAAGCTTAAAATAAAAAAATATTCATTAAATGATGCAATCGAAGAAGAAAGAACATCAATAACCAAAGCAAATAAGCAGATAGTGGACAGCCTTGTCTTAAACAAAAAATAGATGAAAATTATCCTTTAATCCCTCTATTAATAATGATAGAAAATTGAACATCATCAATGCAAGATTGTGGCTTCATTTGGGTGAACTTTTCTGTTCACAAATTCTCATTTTAAAGGAACGTTAAAAAAATAGCAATATAAAATTAAAGTTGTTGTAGTTGTACTATTGTTTGAATAAATAATTTTTTTTTACTTTTTAACACCGAAGCCAGCTCCCTCCTCTCCTCTCTGGGAGCCTACCTTGAAGCCTCCGCCATAGCCGCAAGCAACCTAGTCGCTGCGCTCTGTTCGCGTCCAACAAGCATCACTTCACTTCCGACAATGTTAGGAAAACCCTCCGTTAAACGCCGGAGTTGAACTTAGGTAGGAGTTGCAGCTATAGCTACGCTTTCGATCGCCAGCAACCTAGCCGCTGCGCTCTCGATCCGAATTTGACTCTTCTATAGCTGGAATCATGATTTCAAATGCATTTAAATAATAAGCTTGTGTGTGTGTGTGTGTATCCTTTATTTAAAAACTTAATTAAATATTAAAACTAACTTATTAATATCGGTCGAAACCCCCTCTCACACTTGCGAACCCCTCTTTTGCGCACGATAAGATTCTTGCACGCAAGAGAGCTTCCTCACCATCCCTTCCTCCTCTGCAACTTTAGTCACACCTCAACCTACGTCACATCCTCCTTCAGCTTAGGACTCCACCTTCCTTGTGTCGCAGAGTCGCTCGACCTTCACACCAGAAGCCTCCAACGACACCGTCCTCTCTACACTAGATGCATGTGATAACCATCGAGCTTCTTTCTCTTGTCTTCCTTCTATCGGTTAGGGCATAACAGTCCTTTCCTCCGATAAAATCACTCGACCTTCAGGTAAGGTTGTTACAACAATTTATAAAGCGATAATACCCTTTCGCTTTCCCGACTCCTCTCGTCCTCTCCCCCTATTCGTTTTCCTGATTCCCCACTTGCCCTTTTCGATTCCCTCAGGTATTTAAAACGAGACGTCATTATCTTCCCCACTTATAAAAATTTCATCCTCGAAATTTTAAAACGAAACACAAGTCACATCTCATTAATTCAATATTAGTTATTGATACATTTCATGATGAGAACTAGGGGTCATTTATTTGGATGGAAAGTTATTGATGTATGATAAAGACTCAATACAAGGTGACTCAGCCATACTCCCTCTACAAAAAATCAAGATAACAACATAACACAAAAAGTATGCTAAGAAAATGCCAAACTCATTAGACACTATCGCCATCAACAACTGTAGGTACTTCAGGTTCGCTATGATTATGGTAATAAGCTCGACGTCAACGAGATTGTCTTAGTTGAACTTAGGTAGGAGTTGGAGCTATAGACTATATCTTTTTTTGCCACCTACAGTCTTCTGTGAAGGAGCTCTACCTAATTTCTGATCTTCAGTGCTCTTCTGACCAAAAGAAAGACAATATCTTGCTATATGACAAGGTTGACATCATCAGTAGCAAGTGTTAGAGCCATCAAGCATTCACCCTTATGTTGTCTTCCGTTTTTTGCACCCTGAGTCGTACCTCTACTAAATCCACTTGAATTGAACTAGACTTCTTCACATTGCTTCCTTCTGATTGGTCTACATGTTATCCTTCATCAATGTTTTTTATCTTGTGCATCTCTTTACGCTTCTGATTAAGTTGATAATCGATTTCTACTATCCTAGCTTGTTCCGCCAATGTCGAGTATTCATTGATCACCAAAGACACCAACAATTGTCTAATCAAATCTTTTAATCTCAAAAGGAATATGTAATACTTTTCTTCTGTTATAGTGATTAATTGTGGCACATGCTTTGACTATGCATTGAATTTTGTTTCGTAATGTATGATTATTTTCTCTCTCTGAATCAATGTAATAAATTTCTCCTGTATTCGTCTTCAAGCAGATAGAAGCACAAACCACTCTCTAAATAGTTCCATGAATTCTTCTCAACTGACCATCATGTTGGGTATGTCTCCTAGTTTATCCTAATGCTACTTACGCCACCTTTCCAAATTCTCCATCCAGCACAAAAACAACTAATGATACTCTTGTTTTGTCCGGACAAGGCATACTATCTAATATCTTCTCAATTAACATTAGTCAATTCTCTACTTCAATTGAATTTTCAATTACCTTAAACAATAGTTGACATAAATCCTGGAATATCTTCAAGTACTTATCATAACAAATGTATCACTTATGATAGTGTGTGATTTGGACTCTTGAATAAGCTGAGTCATTACTGCCATCATTTGAGTCGAGATATTCTTGTTCACATTTATATTAGGTTGTACTTCATCGTTTTTAAACAGACTCTTTTGTTTATAATTTGGCTATATCTTTCTACCTGAATGAATATAATTATTAATTAGAGTTAATTTTAATTTTAATTTTTTAATTGTTTTATAACTATCCTATTGGCTTTTTCGTCAAGATTATATCAATGAATCTTAAACTTTGGCTCTGATATCAATTTTGTCATAACCCGATTTGGGATTTGGAATTGAAGCTGTACAGTTGAATTAAAGTTGTATAGTTGAAAGAACCACTAAAGAATTTGAATTAAAGCTGTATAATTGAATTTACCTCATTGCAGGTTGTTTTGCGTCTTTTATAAATTTTTTCTCTTCTATTGCTTATCTTTTAATCAATTAATTACACCTGAAAAAATTAGTTTAAAATAACAGTAAGCTAACCAAACCAGTGAATAATCACACTCCTAACCTATAGTAATACAAGGAAAAATGAAATAATATGCATTTCAGTTAAGCTTTTAATGAAACGGTATAAAATATTAGATAATTTATGAATATGATCACTTACAATTTTTCATATTATTAGTGTGTTTTATTATATGAATAACGTATTTATATCATTTCTATATTTAAAAAACGTAATTTGTATACGTGTTCGGGTAGCTTAGCGTTCCCTACTAATACCAGAAAGACATGACTCCATTATGTGCTTATCTTATGACATATGATATATTTTTATTTATAAATAAAATTTTATAATTTTTACTAAAGGAAACCTAACATTTAAATATAATCAATAAAAAGAAGAGAAAAAAAAGCAGGATAAACTGAGAAATGAATTTTTAGATATCAATAATTATTCATGCAATTGATTTATAAGAAACCAAAATGCTATCCTAAATTTAGGAGTAAGAGTACTCACCTCAAAATCGTATGACTTACCTTAAACATTTAAACACGCTTAATCTTGTCTCAAATAGTTAGCTACTTCTAAAGAATAAAATTTTGAGCAAATCATCAATTATGTTTAATTAATCTTTTAATTACTTTTATTGTTGATTAGAAACTTTTATTTTTAGTATTTCTGTTACTTTAATTTAACCATCAAAACTATAACATAATCAACATTTATGATTTATATTAGCTTTTATTAATGTCCACTCTAATTTAAATGTAGAATTTATTTTCTTATTTTTATTAAATCTTTTATACTATTATTTATGTTATTTCTTATATATAAATTTAATAAATTATATTATTTTAATTAAGATTTCATTAATATTAAATATTGCTAGTTATTTGAAATGCTTTTGGAGTTAAAACCTTAACATTTCCTTACTGTTGTCATCATCTTTCTCTATCCGAATCTAAACCATCTATGGCTTGAATTCTGATTTCAAATGCATTTAAATTATTAGCTTTTATATATATGACT
>NW_018164698.1:1628957-1630110 GCF_001263595.1 Phalaenopsis equestris | reverse complement strand
CCAGAAGCCATCCAAAGCACAAGGGGCTCACGGCCGAAGCCAACAAAAGGACCACCAAAAGGCAGCTACACCTCCCTAACTAAATGAAGGATAACTGAAATAAGTATGATTTTCATTTTGGATGGCAAACTTGATTCCTCCACAACACTCAAGTCAATCCAAGCTTAGCAGGGAAAGCCAAATCACACCCAAAGATCTGCAATGGACCTCACGGGTAAGGAGTAGGAACCAAAGCCAGCAAAGCCTCCCTCCCCCATAATCATCTCTCGGGTAAAGGCTGAACAAAGCAACACAGCCCTCAATCAAAGCCAAACTAGGCCCCACAAAAGCCCAAAGCCAAAACCGAGCTCAACAAGGCTAAAACAAGCAAACACAGCCCCTACCTTAGAGCCAAGCTGAGCTCAATCAAAACCAGAGCCAAAGCCGAGCTTGACAAAACCAAAACCAGCCCTCAACCAGAGACAAAGCCAAAGCCAGCCCCCAACCAGAGCCAAACCGAGCTCAACGAAAAAACTCAAAAGCCAAAAGTCGGAGCTCAAGAAGATTAAAACCGGCCCAAGCATTTATATAAATTAAGTTTTAACAGAAATTAAAATTTCAATCACCTGAAGGTAAAACCAAGCCATCCAAAGCCAAAGAACCAACCTGCATATCTAAACATTCCAAGCGTGAAACAGTTCCAACAGATATTTAAACAAGGGTGATGCCTCATGAAGAGTTAAGCCAAGCTCTCAAATCAAGATACAAGGCTATCCATATTTAAAAAAAAAAATTATGGCCTCCATTTCAAGCTGGGGAAAACCGCAGGAAGCCCAAAACCGAGCCCTTTTTCCAAACATGTACAAAACAGTAGAATGCCACCTCCCCAAACTTCATTTTAAATAAGAGTAAGACATAACATGCCAAAGCCTCCCTAGTTTAACTAAGTCTAAACTTAACATATGCTCACATTTCATTTCAGACAAGTAAAGGAAAAATTAGCATGTTGTATCATCCAACAGAAACAGGCTCAAAGCCTCGGCCAAGAAGAAAACCGCAAGGAAACAGGGCACCAAAGAAAGGGGGAAGGGAGGGGTACCTCGAGAGTGCTAAGGCACAGCAGCACAAAAAGCTTCTCAAAGAAAAAAGCTTCCCCTCAAAATCTCCTTTCCTC
>NW_018164698.1:1610873-1628092 GCF_001263595.1 Phalaenopsis equestris | reverse complement strand
TGCGCGCAGGAGTGCGAATTGTGCAGAAGGCCACCCTAAGGCTCGGAAAGGTCCTATAGGAATCCATTTTGAGTTTCCTCATGTCGGTTTGATTCTTCTAAGTGTTAGAAGTTGATACCGCACACGCGAAACTCTAAAAGAGGACGGAAATAGGTCGAACTAAAACGAGGCGGGCACCACTTCTAAGGTGCTAAGATAGTCGCAGGAAGACCCCTAAGACTAGATCCTAATTCCTACGAGAAATACTAGACCTCACGAAAATTGAGGTCAACAAGGACCTCTTTGTATTTTTTGCTTTTTAGTTGGGGATCCCTTTTCTCTCTAATTTGTAACTTCTTTTTTTATTAACGCGTAGAGAGCCACGAGCTGCTCTTTTATCAATATATATATATATATATAATACACACACACACACACACACACACACACACATACATACACACACAATCGAGGGCAATCATATGAAATTGCTCAAATTGACTCTTGATTTTGATCTCAGTCAAGAAACCCCAGTTGCGCCTATCTGGTTCTCATTACCTAAACTTAAGCTTTAATTCTTTGATCTACTCATTTTATATGCAATTGGGACTATCCTTGGAAAAACTTTGCAGGTAGACACACCTACAGTTCATTTCTCAAGGCCCTCTGTTCCAAGGATTTTGATTGAAAGGGACATTACACTACCAGATGTAGAAGAAGTCTGGCTTGGCTCTACGCACAATGGTTATTGGCAAAAAATCATTATGGAACAAAAACCTTACTATTGTAAGCACTGCAAGATATTTTGACACTCGCAAGAGAAATGTTTCAGAGTGCACCCACAGTTGAAAATTAATAGTCAAAAGCAGGAACATGTTGTTAGTACACCCCACGTGCCTGAACGTGCTCCCAGCAAACCTGATGACAGCCAACCTGATGAGGGTATCTCCACAAGACAGAAAATAGTGTATGCCCCTGGGAACCCTTCTCCTAACCATACCATAAGGGATAATGTTCGGACCGAAAGTCAGGCTAGCCCCCACAGCTCATATTCATGAAGCATCAGGTGCAGATGTGACAATTCACACTTCACATACACTGGAACCTATCGCTGTGGAAATGACAGTCGTTCCTTCTACTGCGGTTCTAATATATAATCAGACCGAGGATCACATGAGTCAGTTCTCAGATGAAGAATGACAGGTTTACACTTCTCGGCGGAAGATAAAGGCTGGGGGCACACTCAAATTTGGAAACTTAATGGATGATACTTTGGTTACTCCTGGTAGTGGCACGACACTTCAAAGTTTGTTATCTGGTTCCGCTCCTAAAACTAGAGGAAGAGGCAGGACTAAACTGGCGCGTATCTAGCTACTTGTTTTCTGCATGTTTTAAATTTTTTGAGTTTATCTGTCTCTTTTTGTTGGGGAAGTACGTATGGGTAGGGTGTCTCTTTTGGGCCCACTCATACAAATTTTATGTATCTTTTCTATTTAAATAAAATCAGCCCTTGGGCTTTTCAAAAAAGAATATATATATATATATATTAAATAACTTAAATTTTAAAACAAAACTATTAATTTTTTAAAACAAACATATTAATATCGGTCTAAAGCCCCTCTCACGCAAGAGAACCCCTCCTCTGTGCACGATAAGACTCCTTCACGCAGGAAAGCTTCCACACAATCCCTTCTTTCTCCGCAACTTCAGTCACACCTTAACCTACTTCTCCTACTCCTCCTTTGGCTTACGGCTCCACTCTTCCTTGGGTCTAAAAGCCGCTCTACCTTCGCTCCAAAAGCCTCTGGCATCGTCATCCTCTCTACCCTAGACACACATGACAATCATCGAGCTTTTTCCTCTCGTCTTCCTTCAGTCAACTACGACATCACAGTTTTTTCCTTTGCGTAAGTCGATTGCGACAATTTATAAAGCGATATTACCTTTCGCATTTTTGACTCCTTGCTTCCTCTCCCCCTTTGTCGGTTTCCCGACTTCTGCTTCTTCTCCACCTCTTCGGTTTCCTCGGGTTTTCGAAACAAGACATCACATACAAAGCACCCGAAACATTGCTATTTACAAATCAAGCCCCCTTTCATCTATTTTTCAAATTCTCACCTAAATATCAAAATTCATGATAAAACCCCAATGCACATTTTTTATTTTTATCAAATTCTTAATGGTTTGATCATGATTCGGTAGCTCTGTATGTAATTATCCCACAATTGTAAGGAAATGTACATCACATTATCCTAATCTCAATTTTTTGAAACTATCCATAATTTTTAAACAAAAAAAAAACATCAATATTTTTCACATATTAACCGTCGCGCTCGTGTCTCACATTATAAATAGCAAAAAATAAACAAAGAATATATTCATAAAAAAATATGGAATTGAAGTTCTAACTATAAATATAGTCATTGCTTTGAAATTTAATTAATATTTTTCTTGACTATTGTTGATAGAAAGAGAGAGATGATTGTGATTTGAAATGAGGAGAGGTTGGAGAAGAATGTTATGACTAAGAGTGAAACGAAAGAGAAAACAATTCATTATGTTGGCGATTCTACTGAAACCTTTTTGGTGATGAGAGTAATAGATACTTTTGAATTTAAAATTTATAATATTAATGACTTACTATCTTCTTAGGTAAGTGGGAGGGGGAAAGTATGAGTGAGAAAATATATTTGTGTTGAACATATTTCTTAATTTATTTTGATAGTTTAATGTTTGTACAATTCGTCTTATTTCATGATTTTGTGTTAGGATGCTAGCCTTTTATTTTATTCTTTCCGCGATCTATTTCTTTTTTATTTTAGTAGATTATTGGTATATCACCTTTTGATGTTTTAATAGATTAGAATGATAATATGTTTTTATTTTAGCATCCCACTTTGAAGTTTATACAATACTTGTTCCTTCACGGAATCTTTGTATTTGTGGCTTACGTCTTAAAACATCTTTAAGGCTTATGCCTCACCTCACATAACATCACGGATGAAAAACAGATTCATTTTTTTTTGTTTCGATCAGATTAATTCAACTGATAACCATATGTCATTGTTATCATGGCTTACTTAGTAAATACAGGAGCTGCTATTGAATTCATTAACGATATTATTCGCTACACAACAGGTTTCACCTCTAGTGCAAGGAGCTGCTCAAGAATGGCTCTGGAGAAATACTCGGCCCCTCTCCCTTCCACAGCAGTAAATATCCTGATCAGGCAATTATTTCTTTAGCTATAGTCTACATGAAAAATTTGTCTATAAAATTGCAAGTTTACGAGGTTAGCCTAATACGTGCAGTCAACTAAATGCTGCTAGTAATGTTTAGAAAGACTGGATGCTATTTGCAACATGCATAAATTCTTCCTTTCCTGAAATTTGCATTGTGAAGAGTAACAAACAAATCTACCTCTCTATATTTTTTTATTGAGTTTATTTGCGCAGGTTTTTAAGATTTTAGGCGAAACACTATTTTGGTCAATTTGATCTTACAATTTGTGACAAATGGCATTATCCAAATGGTATTGATTTTGGAAGCATGGTGTCATGACCTGACGCAGTGTATAGAATTAACTAAGGCGGGAACTTCGATCGGACGGTATTAACATCAAACTATCCACATTTTGAAAACTTCTGATATATATAAAAGAGCGACTAATCCAAAATGTACAATAAAATGTAAATCACCAAGTAACAACAAACATCACATACAATATTTCAATCGAGTATTGAACTGTATATCACATACAACATTTCAATGAGTATTGAACAGTATATCAACATCTGAGAAAAACAGTAAAAAAAAACTATCATTATAACAAATATATCTAACAATAATGGTCCTCCTCTTGTAAATAAAGTCTCTCCTATTAGATATATCATTAGAAGTATTTATTTCTCCTGAAAAAAAAAACATTAAATTTAACTATTAGTATAACTTAGTAATTATAATCTAATATGCATTAAATTATTATATTGTGCTATGCATGAATGAGTAAAATAAAATATAGTTTATTTCATTAAAATTTTATATTTATATATTCTCATTTTACTTTAAGTATTTACCAATTTAACCTCTTTAATAGCCACCATAAGATTATCGTCATACCTTAAGGTATTCTAAAAATTATGCTCGAATATACACTCAAAAATATGTCTAAAGACATTCAAAATTATACTCGAATGTACACTTTTGTCATTTCCTTTAACATGCATGGGTATATTGCATTTTATGCCCATGCATCTTATGCCAGTACCATCTGGAGGTAATTATGTATGACTTAACATTTATTTATAATTTATTTCCTTTTAATTATTTTTTAAAGACATTAAATATTCATTTTCTCATTCATTTCTTTTAATTCTTAAGCTACAGCATGCATAAAATAATTATCTAAAGTATTAAATACTTTTTTATTTAATAACTTTAAATTTAATACATATAAAAAAATAATTACTAACCTTGGTTTACAAGAGATTTTTGAAATATTTCTCTACTAACTTCTTTGGACAAACCACCTATATTAAGTGCAAATCATTTGATAAGAATCTTATTCTTAAAAAAATACTTAATATATATCTAATGTCTTACAATTAAAGTGACACACAAGCAATTATACAATTTCTTACCTTAAAAGTTTGGTTTACTTCCTCGCATAGAATTTCCCTTTTTCTTTTATAATTTTAATTGATTCGGTCTTTAATCTTTTACCTTTAATGTCTGATTAAATTAAACATGTTATTAGCATTTAGTAAATAAGTCAATTATTTCAATTGAAACAAATTTACATCATTAAACATTAAATACCCAGAAGATTTGCTTCTTATTGCACTCACCTAAAACCCGATTTCACGCACGAGCCAACACCCTTCTCCTTGGCATCAAAATCTTCCACTAACAAAAGTCTGATTCAAGTGACTTTATATTAACATATTAGTTAATTAAATTTACACACACACAATATAACACATAAAAATATAAATAAATGAATTTATTAAAAATCTCATTTTTACCTTATAAACTTTCAGTCTGTCCTAACGCACACGAGCTCAGCTGCAGGACTTCTCCTTCTTCTTCCCATGGCTTGAAAGCTCACACAGTGCACACGGTACTGCGAAATCTCCACTTCTCTTCTTCCGTCGCAGTTCATCCCAATACAGTGCATAAATCTTTTTCCTCCTCTTTCCTTCGGCCTCGATTCAATCCAGAGTCGCTCGTCGACATCTTCTTCCTCATCATCGACCTTGTCTTACACCTCACGCGAGCACGATAGCAATGCACAAAGCCAATCCTCTTTCTTCCTCTTCTTCATTGCTCAAGTAAGAAGCACAACTTTAATCTTGTGCGGTAAGTATCGCATGACGAAGAAAACCACACAAACCTTCCTCCTTCGGCTTCCTCCCTATCTTCTTCTCTCACAAGAAAGCCGAGAATTGTCTTCCATTTTACCTCAATTTCTTCTTTTCCTTTACCATTATGGTTTCCCTTCTTACACCTCTAATTTCATTGTTCAAAATGGGATGCACGACTCTTAAATCGGAGAAGGCTGAAGGGACGCATATGCCTAATTGATTTATTCTTAATTATATTATTATTATTATTATTTGTTACAATCTTCATTCCTTGCAAAATTTCATTCTCAAAATTTGAAAATAAACATGAAAGTAAACATATCTCGAGAGAAAAGCTAAGAATATCTTTCTTGCATCTCAGAGACCTCCAATGTAGCATCTTTCTCCGACCCGTGCCTTCATAAAATCTTCACAAAATGGTTCTTTTTATTTCACAGCTTCTTCACATAATAATCCAAAATCCTTTCAGGCTTTTCAACATAAGTCAAATCAGGTTGAATGTCAATTGAGTCTGCTATCACTCTACTGGCTTCATCTGTAATGTACTCCTTAGTGAAGAAGTGTGGAAAACACTATGCACTCCCTGCATATGAGATGGTATAAGTCAATCGATAAGCTACATTCTCATTCATCTCCACAATCTCAAATGGACCGACAAACCTAGGGCTCAATTTTCTTGCATTCCCAAAATGTTGCGAACCCTTTAATGAATTGACCTTGATGAAAGCAAACTCTCCAACTTCAAACTCAACAGGTCTGTACTTGGCATCATAGTATTTTCTATCACACGTTGCCCTTTGTCTGTCTCTAATCAGTCTAATCTTCGCAGTATCATCATCAACCAAATCAACACTAAAGATCTTTCTTTCATATGTTTCAACCTAATATAGAGATGTTTTGCACTTCCTTCCATGCAAGATTTTATATGGAGTCATCCCAATGCTAGTGTGAGAGCTATTATTGTAAGCAAAGTCTACTAAAGGTATATATGATTCCCAACCTCTACTAAAGTCAAGAGTGCATACGCTCAATAGATCCTCCAATGTCTAAATAGTCCTCTTTGACTGAATATTTGTCAAGGGTGAAATGTTGTACTGAAAGTCAGTCGTGTGCCCAGCTTCTCGAACCTTTTTCCACAATCAGGAAGTAAACCTGTCATCTCTGTCAAAGATAATGGACTTCAGCACTCCGTTCAACTTTACAATTTGATTCACATATAATTTGGCTAGCTTCTCAATTCAATTTGTCTGTCTAATAGGCAAGAAATGTTCATATTTGGTCAGTTTGTCGACAATTACCCATATAGCATCCCAACTTTGACATGATCTAGGCAACCAATCACAAAATCAATTGCAATCTCATCTCATTTCTACTCTGGAGTCAGTAAAGGCTGCAATTGACCTCCAGGACGCTAATGCTCTGTTTTCACTAGCTGATATGAAGGATATTTGACCACAAATTATGTCATGCTTATCTTCAGTTATGGCCACTAATATGTTTCTTTGATATTCTGATACATTTTATTGCTCCTTGGGTTGATAGTGTAATTAGATAATTGTATTTCCTCTAGAATTTCCTTTCTCAGGTCATCAACATTTGGAAAATAAATCTTGTCTTTATACCTCATATTAACCATCCTGTTTTATCACATATCTCTCCAAATTGATTGCTTGAACCTACTCCAAAACATTTTGAATCTATTTTCTCTGACTAAAGAATCTTCAATTTTGCCCTTTAGAGCTTGTTGCACCGTCAGCTGATATAATTGAACTATGTTGTAATCACCAGAATCAACTATAGTGAGCATCAACTTCTCCAGATATTTAATTAATTGATCCTGCTAAGTAAATAAATAATTTAAATTACTAGAAGTTTTTCTACTTAGTGCATCTGTCACAACATTTGTCTTCTCCGGATGATACCGAATATCTAAATCATAATCTTTAATATATTTTGATCATTTCTTCTGTCTCAGGTTCAACTCTTTCTGAGTGAAGATATATTTCAAGCTCGGGTGGTCAATAAAAAATTCACATCTAATTCTATATAAATAATGCATCCATATCCTGAGTGCAAATACAATTACAACAAGCTTTAATTCATGCATAGGATAGTTTTTTTCTTGATTATTTAATTGACGTGATGTCTAATGACCCTACCATGCTGCATAAGCACACATCCCAAACCTCTCAAAGATGCATCACAAAAAATTTTGAAACTCATCTGAACCTGAATGAATGGCCAAAACTAGAGCAAACATTAAACAAGATTTCAACTTCCAAATAGCCTCCTTACAACGATATAAATAGTCAAACTTTACCGCCTTTTGTGTCAACCTTAATAGTAGCATAACAATTTGTGAAAATCCCTCAACAAACCTTATGTAATAATCAGTCATACCTAGAAAAATTTTGCCCTCAATAACAGTAGTAGGTCTTGGCCAATATTGGATCGCCTTCACCTTGTTCTGATTCTCAGATATGTCATCTCTACTAATAATATACATAAGAAAAGCCTCATTTTAAGTCAAAAATCATATTTAGAAAATTTGGCATAAAGTGTATTCTCCTTCAAGACTTGTAGCACAGCAAATAAATGATCTACATGACTGACTTCATCTCTCAATTATACTAGAATATTATATATAAAGATGATAAAAAAAGTATCAAAAATTATTTGAAGACTTTGTTCATCATATCTATGAAAACTGTTGAAGCATTTGTCAGTCCAAACAAATTCATAGTGCCCGTATCTGGCCTTGAAAGTTGTCTTCGCTATGCTTTCTTCTTTGATTATCAACGGGCAATAGCCTGATCTCAAATCACTCTTCAAATATACAGAAACCCCTTTCAACTGATTAAATAAGTCATCAATCCTCGGCAATGGATAATTATTTTTAATTGTGTTCAACTTCTTGTAATCAATACACATCTTGAAGCTCCCATCCTTCACAAACAATGCTAGAGCTCCCCAAGGTGAGGTGCTCGTTCTGATAAACCTTTTATCAAGTAACTCCTGCAGTTGGCTTTTCAACTCCTACGACTCCTTAACTACCATTATGTATGGTTGCCTTCCATACAGTCTGAGAACCTAACAAAAGTTCAATACTTAAATCAATCTCGTGCTGGTAGTAGATTGGTAAACCATCAAGGAAGACCTCTTGATATTCTCTTACCACCAAAATATTACCCAATGACTTCACTTCCTTAGAAGTATCTGCTACCTGAGCAAAAAAAAACCTCAACTTTCACAATTCAACAAATTGCAAACTTTCATACAGGTAATTATCATAGATGTCATTCCTCTGTCACCAAAAAATTTAACTTTTGTCTCCTCAGGTACATTTATTTTGACGATCTTTTTATTACAATCAATAGTGACAAAATTTTCAGACATTTATTTCTTAACTAAAATCACATTGACTTCTACCAAGGGCAATATAATAAGTTGGGCATGAAAAATCTTTCACCAATCATAAGCTCCACCTCACATTATTTATTAACTTTTGGAAAAGCACCATTTGACATTCTAAATGATAGTTTCACAAGCATCGAAAGGATATTTAATTGCATCAATTTAGCCAGTTCATTAGCTATAAATAAGTGTGATGCTCATGAATCAAATAATACTCTTATCAGTCTAGTCTGAAGAATATGATATATATCATTAAAATCATTGCATTAAAATTTGGAGTTAGCTTATTAATATATGTAAACCTTATTTTATGTATGACATGACATGAATCTTATAATGCTTAAAGTGCACTGGTTTAAAATTATTAAGAGTAAAACATATTTGTGATGATGTTAGGGGAATCCTTAGCATCTTGCTACGATAATGCATATACTATGGGTTGAACATTCTGCTGAGTTTAACATGTATTTGGCAATGATCCTAAAGATTCAGTTGTTCGCGGTCTATCATAACTCCTCTGAGGTGGTGCAACACTGCCTCTCGAATCTGTTGGAGCCCTCTTACCCAATTTAGGGCAAGTTTTTGTCATATGTCCTGATTGGTGGCACCTAAAGCAAGTATTTGTTCTACATAAACACTCACCCTTATGAGACATTCCATATTTGTCACACTTCCTCACTTCAAATTGAGTGCCAACGCTGTTGGATCTAGCCTTCTTAGCACTTGTATTGACTGACTGGAAGGAATGCTTCGGAGAGCTCTGAGGAAACCTGGATCCATATGAATTTCTTCTCTTCTGAATATCCATCTTCCTCTGAGTAGCCTCGAGATCCAGCTTAATCCTCCTGGCTCTCTCCACCATAATAGAGTAATCATCAATTCCAAGAGGAATCAATGGTTGTCTAATCACATCCCTCAACCCATAAAAAAGACGTTGGCATCTCTCTGCATCAAGGATCAACTGAGGTGCTTACCTTGAGAACATCGTGAGTTCAGTTTCATACTGCATAATCGAGCAATCGCCCTATATCAACCTGATAAACTTATCATTTATTTCTCCAGACGAACAGTGGTACAAACCAGCCTCTAAAGGTGCTCATGAACTCGCCCCACTTAATCATGTGACTGACTTAACCACCAAATTTCTCCTGCAATAGTCAACACCACCATCTTTTTGCTTCGCCCTTTAATGCAAAAGTAGCTAGTGTAACCATCATCTCTGGAGGACAAGACAATCCATCTTGGATCTAGTTCACATTCAGCAGTCATTTTTCAGTATCTACCAGATCTCTTCCTACAAAAAAGAGAGGTGGTCTCATATCTTGAAATAATTTCATGTACTTACTCATTTGACCTCGTCCACTGAAACTGGGTTGATTGTAAGAGTACTTAATCAACTACATTAGTGCAGCCATCATCTTAGTAAATGCATTAGTATTCACTGAAATTTATGATGGTGCATTAACTTGTACAATATCATCTTTAGCTTTGTCCCCTTGATTTTCCATATTTCTGAAATAGCCTATGAAAAATTATAATTAGATATAATTTAATTCTCTTTCAATATTACTTGAAGTAATCATCTTAATGGCTCTTTTTTGTCATCTTCAAATTTACTTGCTCTGATGCCACCTTTGTCACGACCTGGCCTGGTGCTTAGAATTAATTAAGGTGGGAACTGCAGTCGGATAGCATTAACATCTAGCTATCTACATTTTGAAAATTTCCAATACATATAAAAGAGTCACTAATCCACAAAGTGTAATAGAATTTAAACAATCCAGTAATAAAAACCACCATAGCTAACATTTTAATCCAGTACTAAATACTAAATCAAGATCTGAAAAAAACAGTAAAAAAGAACTTATAATCACAACAAATATACTTAGCAGCAGTGGTCTTCTTCTGGTAAACAAAGTCTCTTCTATTAGACATATCATCATAAATCTTTCATTCTCCGAAAAGAAATTATTAACTTCAACTATAAGTTAACTTAGCTAGTAATTTTAATCTAATATGCATTAAATTCTTATGTTATGTTATGCATGAATAACCAAAAGAAAATGCAGTTTATTTCATTAAAACTTTAAATTTATTCATTTTCATTTCATTTTAAGTATTTATCAATTTCACATCTTTAATAATCATCACAGGATTTACCGTCATACTAGAAGTTTCCCTAAACAATGTGCTCGAAGTCACCCTCAAAAATGTCCGAAGACGCTCTCAAAATTGTACATGAAGGTACACTTTTATCATTTCCTTTAACATGCACGGATACATTATATTCCTCGCTAGTACCATATGGGTGTAATCCTGTATTGACTTAAACAATTACTTATTATTTCATTTCTTTTAAATTACCTCTTTTTAAATAAATTAAACATTTATTTTTCTTTTTCTCATTCATTTTCTTGAATTCTTAATCTACAACATGCATAAAATAATTGTCTAGAGCATTAAAGAAAATTTTATTTAATAAACCTTAAATTTAATATACTTAAAAAATAATTACTCTCCTTAGTTTACAAGAGATTTCTAAAATACTTCTTCATTAATTTCTTTGGAAAATCATCTATATTAAGTGCAAATCATTTGATAAGAATCTTTTTCTTAAAAGAATTACTTATTATGTCTAATGTGCTACAATTAAAGTGACACATAAGCAATTATACAATTTCTTACCTTAAAAGTTTGATTTGCTTCCTTGCATAGGATTTCCCTCTTTCTTTTACAAATTTAATTGATTCAGCCTCTAATCTTCTACCTTTAATGTCTTATTAAATTAAAAATGTTATTAGCATTTACTAAGTAAACCAATAATTTCAATTGAAGCAAATTTAAATTATTAAGCATTAAATACCCAGAAGATGTGCTTCTCACCGTAAGTACCTAAAGCCCAATTTCACGCACGAGTCAACGCCCTTCTCCTTGGCATCAAAATCTTCCACTTACAAGTTTGATTTAAGTGACTTTATATTAACACATTAATTAATTAAATTTACACACACACAATATAACTCATAAAAATATAAATAAATAAATTTATTAAAAATCTCAATTATACCTTATAAACTTTCGGTCCACCCTAACGCTCGCAAACTCAACAACAGGTTTCCCTTCTTCTGCTACGCAAGCAAAACGCTTCTTCTTTGACTTCTCTTCTTCGTGTGGCTTGAAAGCTCTAACAATGTGCATCTCCACTTCTCTTCTTCTTCTTCAGAGCACGCAAAACTTATTCCTCTTTTTTCCTTCGACCTCGATTCAATCCAGAGACACTCGCCCGCATCTTCTTCCTCGTCGTCAACCTTGTTTTACTCCTCACACGAGCACAATAGCTATGCACGTAGCTGATCCTCTCTTTCTCCTCGCAGTTGCTCGAGTAAGAAGCACAACTTCAATCTTGTGCGGTAAGTACCACACGACGAAGAAAATGGCTCGAACCTTTCTGCTCCTTCTACTTCCTCCTTATCTTCTTCTCTCACAGGCAAGCTGAGAACTTTCCTTTTTTTCCCCTTTGATTTCTTCTTCTATTTTACCACTGTGGTTTCTCTTCTCACAACTCTAATTTATTTGTTTGAAATGGTATAAACAACTCTTATGTCTAAACTGAAAAGATGGAGGGATGTGTATGCCTAATCGATATATTATTATTATTATTATTATTATTAATGTTGTTGTTGTTGTTGCTGTTGTTGTTACACGTGGAATCTCCAATTTCTAACTCTTCTTGTGTTATTAAGGGTCCATTTGGAGCGGTTTCAATTTTTTATAAAAGAGGTTATAAAGTTGTGATGGAGAAAATAATTTCTCAGAAAGTTATTATGAGAATTATAAATATTTATTTTTTTCAAAAAAATCAAACAGTTTTCACCACATTAATATATCTATTTGTAAAAAATAGTTTTCCACCACAAAATATTTTAGAAATAACAAAAAAACAAGTCCTCAGACCAAACTATTGTGGCAGTCAACGCACATAGAAAGCTATCCTAATATACCCCAAATGATTGCATATGGTAGACTTCAATTATATTTTTATTACTTTCTTGATACTTCAATTCAACTAAACTGCGATACTTTTTATTTGCTCTTTTGTCTGTGTATGGGAAGGGAAGGCTATATTTGCTCTTTTGTCTGTGTATGGGAAGGGTGGGCTAAATTTATTTTTGGAATTTATTAGGATTCAAAATTAGGAGAAGGTGCATGTCAAGGAAAAAATAAACATAATCCTGCCTTAAGGAATGTTCCCTTTCAACTTTTTTCGTTTAGGCTAATCTTTTCTCTTTCATCCCTTAATGGATGTATAGGAGGTTCTGAGGTTGTTGAGCTGGACATTGGTTTATTCTTCTTATTTGTGAGGTGAAGGCTAAGTTAATCTTCATTTTTCCATTCATATGTTCCCTTTCAACATAATTTTTCATTCACGTCTTTTGAGAAGTCGAAAACTTTTCGAACGATTTTTGTAATAATAAGTGTGTGTCGGCGTGAGCAGGCAACATTGTAGTTTAGGTCCATCAAACATGGACATGAGATATGGCTATTGGATCCCTTGGTTGTGTATGAAAAGCATATTGTCAGTAGTGTGCTTAGATGGCTTTCTTATGTGGTACTCACATATCAGTATATCACTCTTTGGTGGCAGGGTAAATTTTCTTAATAGCCATCATTATTAAGAAAACAGACACTATCATCATTACAATAGATGTTAATATCGGTTTCTTTTTTTTTTTTTTTGAATAATGCTATTTATTTAATTAAATTATTACTTGGTAGATTTCTACAATTTCCTCTTTGTGCGCACATGACATGAACAACAATTTAAGAACATGAGTCGGTTGATTCTTCATTTGAGCTATACTTCTAAACCTAGTTCAGTGATCTTTGTCAACGAACTCAACGAGACGAACTAAATCATGTGGCTTAAAAACGTAATTTTTAAGAGCTTTTATGTTCCTATTTGGATCAATTAATCTTAAATTAGTATTTATTTGACACAAATTTGAGACCTTGAAATCAAAATATTTTATTTAGAGCTTGGCAACTAATTTAATTTTGACTTTGCATAGCTGCACAGTGCTGATGGCGTGCAATTAGGAGTTTGAAGGGATGTTACATTAGTGAACCTCCTTTTCTTATGATGAGTATCAGCCATGAATTTAATAAATATGAGATTTGAATTTAAATGCCTGTAATATCTTCATATTTTTTTTATTAAATTTACCTAACATATGTTCGATCTCTTTTCTTCCTTTTTGCTATGGGCTACTTAATTCTCATTGATAGAAAAAAAAAAAATGAAACCATACTTCAGTAAAAAAATATTCATTGAACACATGAAATAATAAGAAGAATATCACATCTTTTTGTTTATTTATTCCTCTTTCATTATAATAAGAGTTAACGAATGATAAAATTTATGACATTATAGTGATTAGTCAATAACAACATAAAGATAATAATCATACAATAATAATATGAAAATAATAGTGAAGTAGTAACAATCATATGATAATAGGTGGGTTATAGCCATCATTGGTGGTGGTATGTTTTTTTCTTTAGGTTGGGAATGAGGGTTTAAATATAATTTTTTAGTAGTGACATTTTGATAAATTTGGTCATGCTCCCACAACGCTCCATCGTATAGTTCATGTTTGATGTCTTAAACATAGAATATTTTTCCAACATTCAATTGTGCTCATAAACTCATAAACAAATAATCATAAGCTTGTTCGCTTCTACTTGCTGAACTTCTTAATCATAAGCTTGTTAGATTCTACTTGTTGAGCTACTAAATTTCATTATAAGGATGTCAAAATCAGAGAAAATTTGACCTTCCAATTAATGTTTTAAGTCTTCTAATTATATTTCAATGCTTGATTGGAGCTCATTTAAACTCAAATCAACTCACTTTTATTGTCATTGTCTTTGTTTTATTAAGATTTTTAGTTTAACTATAAATTTATTTAATTCAATGCTCGGGTGATCATGAATTTAACATTTAAAGCTCATTCAAAATGCATTAAAATTTATCAAGTAGATTATTGATGATATATATTATCGTTTTATTTTTAAACGTTAAGGTTTTTTTTATAATGTATTTGGGAACAATTATTTCAACCAGTATATTGTTTTCGAGGTGAGTCGTTGCATGACTTGCTAGATGATGCACTACTTCAATGGGTGTGTCATTGCATGGCGTACTAGGTGATGCACTACTTCGATGGGTGCGCCGTTGCATGACGTAGTAGGTGATGCACTACTCTAATGGGTGTGTCGTTGCATGACGTAGTAGGTGATGCACTACTCTGATGGGTGCTTTGTTGTTCTGCAACGCACTCTGGGATTTTGTAGCACATGTTGTAACTCTGCAATGAGTGGATGGGGTTGATGGTGGTCAGTTGATGGTGGTCGGCGAGCAACGATCGACGGTGGTTGGGGGCTGCAGGTGCGGGAAGAGTTTGTTGGATATTCTGCGCAAAAATATTGAGCTTCATCTCCTCCAAATTTTGGTATTCCTTTGACTGAGGGTTTAGGTCCTTTTTCAAGAGGGGGTATGACTATTTATAGAGCTCGTGTTGCAAATAAGGAAGGAATCCATTACCACCTGTTAGGATGCCCTGGGGAGGTTCTCTCGATCGAATGGTATTCTAATAACATTTATGTGCCTTAATGGTGTTAGAATTGAGTGTCATTGGGCTCATTTGATTTGCCTTGTCGAGACTTATTGGATTTGTCTTATTGAGATGCTTAATTTGACTATAAGCATGTCAAAATTGAAATTCGTCTGAACTTTTAATTATGCATTGAAAGCTTTCAAATGTGATTTAATGGCTTCATCTGGGCTTGATTTGATTGGACTAACTTTGGTATTATTGTGCCCATCTAGTCAAGTCGGTCAGTTTGACTATAAGTTTTCTAAAATTGTTATATGAGATGATTTTTAATCGAAGTTTGAATGTTGTTTTTTCAAAAAAATTATCTTGAGATTTGTGTTATGTATCAAAATTATTGTTAGATGATAGAAAGTTATTAATGGCGTACCAGTTGTTAACTCAACAATTTTATTTATTTAGTTTATTAAATTAGAACTTATTTGGTGTTGTACGCATGTTATGTTCTTTCCTAATCCGTCGTCGTATCCAAATAAGGTGTACGAAACAAAACAATAATTTAAACCCAGCAGCTCTATTAATTGCGCGGCCAACATCCCTCTTCTTCTTAACAAACAGAGCTAACATGCCAACTACTAAGCTGAAACTTTTGCTAGATTTATACGAGATACTACCAAACCTTCCCCAAAATCAATTAATTTAATGCATCAGAGAAAAAAAAAAAAACAGTTCCTTTGACCTCCGAGCTTCTCCACCAACCAACTTTTAAGGAAGATTTACATACATACCACTCAATTCTTATATGTTTACAAATCTGCCTTCTAAAATTTTATTGTTACATACATACCACCCCGGGAATAGGGCTGTCAATTTGGTTCGTTGTTCGTGAACAGCTCGTGTTCGGCTCGTTAAGCAGCTCGTGTTCGGCTCGTTCGTTAAGCCTAACAAGCCGAGCACGAACAAATTTTTAAGCTCGAAATGTAAACGAGTCGAACACGAACAACAGTTTGTTCGCTCGTGTTCGGCTCGAAATGGCTCGAAAAAAAATTATACAATTTTTTATATAACAATATATTACTTATATTATTTATTTAATAATATATTATATATATTTGTGTCTAAGTTTAAATCATAACACCTCATGTGACAATGTGGTTAGCGTCTTCTTTTGTATATATTTGATCCAGGTTCGAATCTCACACTTTACATCTATTTTTCTCAATTTTAGTTTAACGAGCCAATTTCGAGCCGAACACGAACACGAATATTTAAATCGAGTCGAACACAAACACACTGTTCACGAGCCGATTTCGAACACGAGCTATTTCGAACGAGCCGAACACGAGCCAAGCCTAAGCTCGCTCAAGCTCGGCTCGTTTACAGCCCTACCCGGGAAGGTGTATAGCTTACATATGTAAATACGCAGGAGTGGGGTGGTACTTATGTAAATTACCCGACATTTAATTGTGGGTTCATATCCCAAAGCTTTTCTGGAAGCTTTCCTCCATCCCGGCCGGACTTGCCTGGTCCAGTGCGCCATTAATTCGGTTCTTTTTCATCCCTGTGCTCTTTCGTCAGCGTTGAATGCACTGTCCTATCAGAGATCAGACGGATGAGGCTTGCCCAGCGACTGGAGCCAAATTCAACTACTTCCTGAGCTGGCTCAATTTTTTTTCTCAGTGTATAGCTTTTGAATTGAATTGTTCTCTAATATCTTGGTTGAAAATAGATTCGAGAATTTTACGTTGCTGCCATTCAAATATGCTAAGATTAAACATACTTAAAATCCATTAGAATTAATTATGAAATCATTATATATATATATATATATATATCAGAACACAAATAA
>NW_018164698.1:1603334-1610766 GCF_001263595.1 Phalaenopsis equestris | reverse complement strand
TTTAAAAATATATATATATATATATAATACAGAATTGACCAAGGCTCAATGGCAAGGGACAAGCGCATTCAAGCTCCCCCTGAGTTCGACGACCTTCATTCTTTAGTTGATCCTCCCTTTGTTTGGATTGTTGCTGCAATAGCCTAGCGAAGTCCCGGTCGTTGTGAGTCCTCTAAAAGTCATTGGTCAAGTGAATAATTTCTTCCTGGGATTTTAACAGGCTCTCCTCAAGGAGTTCACCTTTTTCATGAATGCAAATACTAAGGAGTGAGAATTCTTGATCCCTTCCAAGCGTGATCGAGAAGCTTCTCAAAAGAGAGCCTCTTAAGCTCTGCCTGAAGCGTCGCAGTCCAAGTCATTTTCGTCAGAAGAAGCGGATACGTTGAGTGTTGATCAACAAGGGATGTCGGTTCTTCGATACGTCTAGCAGACTGAACCGGTCATCAACACTCATCCATAGCCACCCTTCAATCCATTCTAACGAGCGCCAGCCAGGGTCCCCTCGTTTTCTCTTCAACGAAGGTAGGGTCGGAATGTCAGCACCCTCCACTGGCTCTTTTCCTTCTCAGTGAACGGATTCCCCCTCCAGAGACAATGAGTATTCAAAACCAGTAGAAGAAGCAATGCCCCTCGAAGTGGAACTGTTTGGGGTGACAGAAGGAGGCTCAGTCGCCCTGGCCCTCTCAACTAAAGCCAAGTGAGTGGCATCAAGTCAAGCATCCAACGAAGTAGCGAAGGTCTTTTCATCTAGTGTGATGGAGGAAGGATCCGTGGTTGCAGCCTCCTTCTAAGTTTCCTTGGAGCCCTTTCTTGCCTCCTCACTTTCTATGTAATAGCCTAGTGAGATCACACATTTATGGCTAACTCATCGGTCACCGTGTCTTGAATGGCAACCGTGGTCTCAGAAATAGAGGCTATGTATCACCTAATATGAGGGTGCACAACATCAAGCGTGGTACCTGTCATGAAGGTCTGTTTGGGGAGATCAACTTTAGACTATTGTTGATGCTTTTCCTTTCCAGCTTTGTCTTTATCGGCCTCGTTCTTGTCTGAAACCCTCGAGTCACCCGGGGTCATTTTCCCTTCCATCACCCTGTTCACCATCCTTTCCACGATATATTGGGGGATCGACATTGTACTCCCTTCCAACACCTCCTAGATGGCATGCATGTGAGATAGTAAAGCCTTTGGCTTTTCACCTACCACCTCCTACGAACAGGTGGCAATCTTACAGTCACCGGACACAAAGTCAATCAAGAACTTCTTCCGCTAGTCCTTGATCATTTACAACGACGTGCAACCCCCCTCTTTGTTGACCTTAAAAGAGAAGTAATTGCTGAAAATGTTGATCGATCAAGGGATGCTAAAACAACGACAGAATATGATGAAAGTCATGATGGTTGGAATAGAATTCGACAGAACTTGGGTCAGTTTGACCCTGTACTTGGTAAACACACTCCTAAGCTTAGGCCATAAGGGCAGTTGGATATCGTATTTAAACTTATAAGGGCTAACGTCAACATCCTTGAAGGGTAATTTGGGTGTCTGATTCCGACTGTTTATATGCAACAATATAACAATGTATTTGATTATATTTCATATTTTTCACTTATCTTTCTTTACTTTGCAACAGTACCAAAAACTTGATCCTGGAGAAAATAAGATTTTAGCTTTTTAACTTAATATATATTGGGATACTATGCAAGTATACATATCGTTATCAAGTAATATAGAACTTTTTGATTAAGCCCTGAATATTGAACCCACAGGGATTGTTCACAGTATGCGATAATTTAAGTAACAAACTTTCTATTTTAAAAAGACATACTTAAACTATAATTTTTTTATCATGGGAATGGAATTTAAACAGAACACGAACACACTTTTTGAGCTCGAAATATAAATGAGCCGAACACGAGCTGAGCCTGGGCTCACATGTGTTCGGCTTTGAGTTTATGTAAAAGAAAAGCATTGAATACAAAGTATCTTTCTCTTTATCATGAATCAGTAATAAGTATAGGAATTCTGTTGTGGAAGTATTCAAATTGTGTTGTGCTAAATAGGAGCAATATTATTCTTTACCCTTACTAGAGATTTTATAAAGAACATTGGTTAATTTAAAGTTTGAATAGTTTTGAAGACCGGTTAGACAGGGAAGATACTAGCTCTCACTCTAGAGTTCTGTCGGTTCCCTTTAGACTAACATCTCGTATCAAAACCTAAAACAATAAATTTAGTTGGGGGCTTTAGTCTGTCACTCTAAAGTCCTCTAACTCTACACTCTTCAAAGATTATTTCTCTATTTATTTGCATTCAATCATATAAATTATATTCTCATTCATACAATCTCATACAATCTCATGTGATTACTCATGTGATTATTTCCAATTGTTGACTGAAATAATACCAGCCCGGTTCTTACATGTTCTCACAACAAATTTTAACATCTAGATAGGTCAGATCAAGAAGTAAATTAAGTGCATTGAATTAAATCATCACAACTTCTTTCAAAATTAAAGATTAATAATTTCTACAACTTTCATCAAACACTTTAATTACTTATCATGAAGGATAAAGAAAACTACTCAGAATCCATGGAGAAAACAAAGTCACACTTTAGTTTAAAAGTCGAAATCATTATCAAACCAACAAGAAGTCTCGAATAAAACCAAAAGTAGTTTAAAACAAAGATAAAAAATTATCTCAAATCTTCTACCAAACTCTTGAAGTTCCTTTGAATCTCTTCTCTCTTACAACACTCTTAACTCTCAAAATAAAACTAAAAACAAAAGAATAAATAAATTTGTGGTGCCTGAAATTTTCTCCAAAAGCTTCTCCACGAACTTCTTTAAGAACTTTTCAAGACTTTTTAGAACCCCTTCTAAAAATCTCAACTTTCTTCTTTTATAATTTTCCAAGAGATGCCTTGGTATCTCTTCAAAATGTGTCATGATCGATGTATTTACCAAGGGATGTCTCCTTTCACAAGTTCTTTAATTATATTTTCGTCCTTGGTGGTTATAATCACCCATTTTAGCCAATAGGTGTCTCAAATGTCCCTTCGAAATTCATCAAAATGAATTAACTCATCAAGTAACTGTCAGGGGCGCTTAAGCACAGGGCGTCGGGCGCTTATGCGTGGCCTTCTCTGTTTCACAGGCGCTTAAGTGTCGGTTTTGGCTCTTAGGCGTCAAAATACTTTTGCACCATTTTTGCATTTTTGTTCCAAATTCGATCTTTTTTCACTTCTTTTAGCATTTTTTACATTTTTGCTTGTACCTGAAAGAAAAACACACAAATATCTTCCATTAAAGTGTAATATCTCAAAAATAGGTATAACAAAAGTGTCTAAAAGCACTCTATATTTTAGGTGTAGCAGTGTCTGACATATAACACTCTTGAAGGCTCTTCACCTCTAGGTCCGTCAGAAATGACAGTTGGTTGTTGGCACAGTACCAAATATAACCAGAGAATACTTTAGAGTCATTGCAATCAAACGAAAAGAGTGAGAGACAGAGAAGGAGAAGAAATTGAAGACGAAAAATTAGAAAACTAAAAAAATGGAGCACAAAAGCTAAAAAGAATGACCCCTGACCTTATTTGCAGGGCGGGCACGCAAATCGAAAGGTTGCACAAAAATAAATATGACACCAATTATCATTTCAAATTCCTCCAAAATATCATTTTATTACAAATAACATTATTATAGGTTTTGAACGAAGTGCTTAATGAATGGATCTTTCGTGGTTTCAGACGAGGCATACCCTTTCTCAAGCAACCTCAGGAAGACCATCTCTCCACCAAATCTAATATGCTCTATCTGACCGACCTCATTGTGGAATCGACTCAGAACCGTCGAGTCACGGATGGATCCCATCTCACCACAGACGTTGTTAGGAGAACCTCGGAGCGACACAACCTTTCCTTTCAGTAGGACGATAACAGATGACTTCTATTGAAGTGGTCCTCAAAAGAAGCAACCTGATTGACCGCCTTAGGACTGGCTATCTCCCACTTTTTTTCTTTTCTAACCACCTTTTTCCTTCTAAAGGTACGTTCATCTTTTTGCTTGTACCACCTGACATAATGCCTACTCAGCTGTCTAGAAAACGTCGACGACAGATAAATAGCCCAATTCCTTGCCTTATATATAAGGCACGCAAGGTATGAAAATGAATGGAGAATTAATTATTATTTTATTCTTTTTGTATTTTCATGACACGATTAACCAATAATTTTCATGTCCTTATCGCAACTTTCACCACCAATGAGCAGGAAAGCTCAAGAAACTAATATGTATACAACAAAATTACCAACACGAGTCTCAAAGAGAACGAAGACTTAGAATAATAAGCTTCCCTCCGAGGTAAGCAATCGACCAACAACACAACGTCAAACATGAGAAACCGCGTCTCTAAACCCGGGATAAGTCAAAGCTCTGGAGATAATTTCCCACTCTGTACCGACAATATTCAACAAGGGTGAGGCGTAAAAACATCCCAGCAACGAGTTTCATCGGATACCCCGTATAGGCAGCGACAAGATCTGCCAAAGGCCTTGCAAGAGGGGAGAACCGGTCGAGGCGACAACTGACCAGACATAAGAGACAAATCCTGTAAGACTTCAGCCAAACAACGAGTTACGACTCACCCGACGAAACAAATCAACCCACTGTCGATTGATCAGCGGAGGCAACAGGTCTCACAAAGCCTATCAGACCGATCTCTTGTCAGGACGACCAACCGAATTCAGATCAACTGATTACGCCCTCTCGATATAGGCGGATTCCAGACGACCGGCCGATACAGTCGATCACGCCGGCCGACAACATTTACTTAAATTGAGAAGTCATTGTAAAGACGGTCTCAAGAGTAAAAGGACGATGATCCCTCATCTTTCCTCAGAAAATTACCGTGTGTGTGTATTATATATATATATATATATATATATGACTTTGTATTGAAGCTTTTGCATACAAATCAGACAATTCTTATGTATTTACATATTTAACACCTAAAATTTTTATTTTATATTTATAGCACACAAATCTTTCGTATCAAATAAAAAAAAATTATCCCTTTAGTTTTTTAAAACTGAAATGCACCTTTTTAAGGTGGTAAGTAAAAATTGTAAGTTTATGTGTGTAGATATATAAAAATTGAGTGGTATTTATGTAAACCTTCATTTTTTTTCATAACAAAGACAAAAAATTTAAATTTAAATTTAAAAGTCGGGTGATTTTTGGTCAATTCAATTTATTTACACCCTGTACCACCAGATCTCTAATTTCAGCGGAAGGGGGATGGGGGCTATTATTGTAATTACGATAGCCGCATTGGTCTACTTAAACCTCAGAAAGGCGGACTCCAAAGATTAGGATACTCCTTCAGAAAAAAACTTTCCCTGTCCAGAGAAGCAGCAATAATGGCTTCTTTTCTGAAAGTAGGGTTGATCTTGGCCGCCTTCTTCGTCTTCGCCGGGCTGAATTCGTCGGCCGCGAAGATCTACACCGTCGGCGACTCGATCGGATGGACGATATTGAACAGCCCCAACTACACAGCTTGGGCTGCTTCTAAAACCTTCCATGTGGGTGACATTGTCAGTAAGTCTCAATTCCTCGCCCATACTGTTCAGAAATCATAGCTGACAGGAAGATTTTTATTTTTTTTTGGGTTAAATTTTTGAATTTTGTCTTGAGATCCAGAATTATTTTGGAGTTATTTTCCGTAATTCTTCATTCTTTAAATTTGTTAATTTTTTTTTAAAAAAAACTTTTTAAGAAATTGCTTCAACTGTTATTACTTGTTTTTTTTTTATTTGGGGTTTTTACATTCCAGGCCATCTAAATTTAAAATTTATATTTTAATCACTCAAAAATTTATTTTTCTTAAAGGGGATGATCAATCCTTTATATTTCAAGCTTTGTATGACTTCTGAATGGTTGGAATGTCAAATTTTTTTTCATGTCCAATACTTAAGAGGGGTTGTTTGGGGCAGCTTTGAGTTTCCTGATAAACAGTTTATCTTTAAACGCGGCCCGCAGGTACGTGGCAGGGTTTTCAAAAAAGCTCAAACCAAACGGTTAGGCACCGTTTTAAAAAACGACGTCGCACTCATAAGCTATCCCAAATGGGCCCTACATAGATGCGATATGAAAAATATGAATTTCAATTTTTGAAATTTAGAATGATGGTATTTTTAAAATTAATTAATTTTTTAAAGTGATTTCAGACCAGCTTTTGAGAAAATACATGAGCTACAAGCTCAATATGTATGTTTAATTTCTTATAAATTGTAATTATTATTAATTTAAAATATTCAAAATAATCATGAACGAATTTTAGTCCAAACTTTGTCTAGTCTATGAGACTTATATTAAATATTTCAGTAAATGATGATTGTGGTATTTAATGAATTCATTCATAAATGCAAAATAATATTATCTTTAGATAGAGAATTTTAAATAAAATTAAAAATCTAGCATCTAAGATTTTAATAAATAACATATATATTAAAAATTTGAGTATTTTGCATGTAAATATAAAAAAATTAGGAGAAATATATAAATACAAGAAAATTAAATGGTATGTATGTAAATACCTTCTTTATTTAAATTTATTAAATAAATATAAATATGTGCCTAACATGATGATGGCGCCGGTTCCCCCAGTAAATTTTGAAAATGCTAAATTAAGTTCCGGCAACCGAATCACGGGCGATGGACCGTTGGGGAGTAGGGTGGGCCCCACCATGCATCCTCATAAATATTGCAGCGACGAAAGTCACGGCAGTACGGCCTCCGCTCGAGTGGAGCCCACAGCGAAATTTCTTGTGTCTGTGGATTATTTTTCGTCGGTTGGTGGGGCCCACAACGAAATTTCATTTCTTTGTGGATTATTTTCGTTGGTGGGGCCCACGACGAAATTTGAGCGGATGCAACTTCTGACTTGCGGCTGCAGATTTTTCCCCCGTGAACTAATTTTAGCTGACAAATCAAAAAAATTTAAAAATTAGGATCATTTTTGCATGCACCACCCAATTCATATGTATTTTTATACATCCAGCCCTATTTTTTTATTTTTTTACATTAATACCACTCAAATCTTCCTCTAAAATTTTAGGGGCATCCACATTCATACCTCCCAATTCCTATGTATTAAATATTTATACATTTAAAACCTTTTTTTTTTTACTTTTTGTATTTATATCACCCATATTTTGTTGCACATTTCATCAAAAATATCACCATTTTAACTTAAAAAAAATGAAATGCATCTTTTCATGTATAACTAAGATTGCATGTATCAAAAGGTGTATTCACCTTTGGATATGTTTTGTGTGATGTGAAGAGCAAAGTTAGTACATAGGAATTGGCTGGTATTTATGTAAATGCTCTAAGATTATGATTCAAATACAATATATATATATAGAT
>NW_018164698.1:1573405-1603214 GCF_001263595.1 Phalaenopsis equestris | reverse complement strand
TATATATATATATATATATATATATATATATATATATGCATTGTAAATGCTCTAGTTTTGTATTTTTCATGTATTTTATTTGAAGAAAAACAAATACAATTTAATTTCTTAGGTGTTTAAAACCTCCCATGCAGTCCATTTTCATACCCCATAACATTCAAATGAAATGTCTTAGTTTTAACTTTCTTGCAACATACAAACCCATATTTTAACTCTGCAGCTTTCAACTACAACAAACAATTCCACAATGTGTTGGAGGTCAGCAAAGCAGACTACAATGCATGCACCAATCATTCTACTTTAGCAATGTATTTCTCCGGCAAAGACTCCATCACCATTAAAACCGCCGGGCACCACTATTACATCTGCGGCGTTCCCGGCCATTGTCAGCTAGGCCAGAAAGTTGACATCTTTGTTGGAGGCGGCAAAGCTTCCGCTCCTTCCTCCTCTGCTGCCCCTTCTCCCTCTGCGTCGCCGGCTTTCGCACCAAGCACGGGACCTTCGTCGAGCAACTCGGCACTCGCACCAAGCACCGGTGCTCACCTGTCAACGACATTGGCGATGATCATCGGGGTTATGGCGATGGCAAGTGCTACTGTATTGATAGGGTTTTAGAAATTAGGGTTTTGGAGTTTTTGTGCGTGTATGTTTGATAATGTGAGAACCATTTTAAATTGAGTTTTAATTATCAGTAGGTTGTGGGAAGTTGTTTGTTATTGACTTGAGAAAACTAGTGTTTTTCTTAATATATGAGGGAAAGACAACTTATTATGTTGAGGAATTTATCAAACTTGGAGAAGGGTTACTTGAAATTCTATTATATCTGCATTTTAGATTCATTTTCAAATAGACATTCATGCTTTTTTTATTCTTTGTGAAATAGATTTTTGATTGACATATTTGGACATGTAATCAATCAACAACAACAACAACAACAAAGCCTTAATCCCACTACGTGGGGTCGGCTACTTGAATCCTTTTTCTCCATTGCGTCCTATTTAGTGTCATATTTTCGTTTAGTTCTAGTAAGTTAAGATCATTTTTAATACGATAAGCCCAAGTCTTCCTAGGTCTACCTCTGCCTATCTTAACACAAGTCGAAATCAAAATAGAAAGTTCAATAATACTAGTTATTTATCTAGTATTATTGGACATATAATCAATAATACTAGATAAATAAAATAGCTAGAAAACGGAATCAAAATAGAAAGATCATTTGCATGCATATCACATAGTTCCTATATATTTATGTTTTCGACTCGGCTTTAATTTTTATTTTTATAGCACTCAAATCTTTCATATCACATAAAAATATCACCTTTACTAGTTTTAAAGTATAAAAAAAAAATTTATGCATATTTAAAGTGCTAGAAATATAAATCCAAAAGAGATGTCGATGAATTTACAAATTAAAGTCCACTGCTTGTGTTTTGTCTACAAAGAATGATAGCCAAGCTTTATATGAAAATGATCAACAGAGTGAGAAGGAATTGCCTGCAGAAATATTCAAAAACAGATTGAAATTAAGGTTAGTTTTATAATTTTGATGAACGTATAATTTAGTATTGAGAAATTAACTATTAAGATTAGTTACTATGATTTTGTAGGTAGAAATTGAAGTTTAAATGGTTGATTTGTTAAAACTTTTAGGCCCCATTTGGGAGGTCGTTTTCGGTAATCCCACTCCTCTATCATCTCTATGATCATAAATACTCCTCGCCCCTCCTCCTTTGTCACTTGTGTCATTAGGGCTGAAGACTAGTTCCGCTCCCCTCCCTCCGTTGACTGCGCCGTCGATTTGCTGCCTACCACCGGTAAAGTTTTCTTTTTTATGGATTTTTTTTTTTTTGGTTTATTTGTTGCCAACATTTCTGTTTTTCTATTGTCTTTTAGGACAATTTTTTGTGTGCTTGTTTTGTATATGCATCCAGTGATGTTTGATGATCGATTCTTTCCAATGCATATGTATTGGAATTGCTAATTGAATTGTAGATATTTTAATGCAAAGTTGAAGTTTACACGGCAGATAATTTAGCATTATCTAAAGTTAACTTGATCAACTAGAAGAATTAATAAAATGAAATATATATGATTCTACGACTATGGAATCTTCATTATATGGAGCTACAAAAGCATTCCCCAAGTATATGAAACTCCCCATTTAATTGGTCTACCAACAAAAGCAAACCCGTAATGATATTTTCGTGTAAACTTGTTTAACGAGTTCTAGCAATAGAGAAAATTTCTTAACGTTTAGTAAGGTGGTTTGTAGATATAAATTGAAGTTTTTGTATTAGCTAGGTATTATGTATATTCATAAGAGCTTAATGGTATGCATGTAAATCATGCACTTTCTGTGTTAGTTTTGTGCATACATAATATTTGCGGCGGATTTGAGTTATATGCATAGGTAAGGTTGTATGTAGGTATGAATTGAAGTTTATGTGTTAGGTTTTTTATTTTTGTTTTAGACATAGTTAAGATATGTTTGTTGTTTAGATTTTGCACATTCCTTCTTTTATTTGTGTATACTACTCCTAATTATTTTTGCTATTAGTCGTGTTATAGATGGTCACAGGTAGTGTCGGTGATCACTAGCCTTAACGGATGAATGTAAGAAAAAAATTGATTTTTCCATATTTATTTTGATTCTTAATGTTTAAAATGACAATTAATAATTGGTTTTTATTATGTAGGAGTACAAGTAGCTTTGGAAGAGGTAGTTGCCCTCCTAAACCCTGAGCACTGCCAGCAGTAATGGAAGTCAATCTACCACTGCACAGTCTAAGTTAGAACTATGAACGTAGGCGGCGGGGAAGAAGAAGGTCGAGATCTTTCATGCTTCTGGGTGACAGGAGCTCGTCACAATCGAGTACTGCAGAGCTTGTCAGGCAAGTAGTTGTTAGGAGTGAGAAGGTTCGCCATCTACATGAAAACCAATAGAGAATTGAGTGTAGTATATAATTCTTGATGGAGATTATAGAAGATCGTTGGGGCAAGCGAATGGTGACTGATGTAGTTGAGGAGAAGGATATGGAGGGGGATGAGTAGGAGGATTGGAAGAAGTTTTTATATATTTTTAATTTATGAAATGTTTGAACTTATATTGATCAGTTTGTAAATGTAAAATTTTAATATTTAGATCTGTGACAGTATTTTCTTTTACAGTATTTATATTTTTAAGAGCTTTGAACTTTGATATAGTTGGATATAATGTTGTTGTAATGTAGATTAATCGATAATTTTCTTGTATTGAGACATAGCTCTTACTCTTGCTTTTTCTGCTTTTAGGCATAGTTGTGACTTGTGTCTTATCTTTACTGCATTGTTTCTTTCCACGTATGATTATTTTTTATGTCAGTATTTCTATTTTTAATGTCATTCTTTTGTTTGCAGATGGCCATAGGTGGTCAGCCACTTCATAAACCCCATGTTCTGAGGAGTCTTGAGATCATCTACTGTAGCATGAAGAAGATGTCGTCTACTCCTACCGTTGCTTCCACTACCACTACACCTATGACACCTCCGCATGTTGCTGTTACACCTTCCATGGCACAAGTCGAACCTTCGGTGCAAGAAGGGAACTTTCAGACGAACAAGTACAACACTTCTGAGGGATATGACTTCGAGGAGATGTTATAGTTAAGAAAGGAGATTACTGATGCTTTGGTGAATACAACGATTATACTTATATAGTATCACCTAATTATTCGTAGTTGATGATTCATATTTCATTTCAATGTTTTTCTATGGATGTATTTTTTAAAATATATATATAGCAATCTATATTGTACCTTTCTTTTTTAGTACAGCTAAACTTTAATTCTTAATTTTAAAAAACTTATATTTTTTTAGATTTTCTCGAGTGTTGTATCAACTTATTTTTTTTTAAATTAAAACAATATTGTATTATAAAAATATAAAATATGAGATCGAGATCATCAAGCACTTCGAAAGTTCCACCCTATTATTGTGGGGATAACTGTGTTCAGTACCAGTCTAGAATGGAAGGCAGCTACAGTAGAAGATTTTGCTCTTTTCCCAGAAATATGATTCATGCAGATTGTGACTTCTTCCATTTGGTTGATGACAATGGTGAGATCCTTCCAAATTGTGATCAGTCAAGAAGAGATGCAAGGATGAAGAGGAGATTGTCCCGAAAACTTAATCAGGACTTCAAGACAAACACCATTCTAGACTTGATGATTATCGTGATTGTCCTCATTATTGTAGTCATTTGCTTCAAATAACTTATAATTTTTTTTATGTATTAGAGTATTTTGGATTGGACTATAGTGTTTTAGGACCTATTTCTTAGCTCTGAAGATTCTAAAAATTTCACTTAATTGAATGTATTCAATATATAAGGGCAAAACAATCTTTCTCATCAAAAACAGTAGCAGTACAACAGATCTCCCAACCAAACACATGCCTCTTCATTAGCAACTTTTTAACAGCTAAAAAGTTGCTTCTCGAGGAAGCTGCCTCACAAAAACTTCTTGAAAAAGCAGTTGCCGCCCCAAATGCACCTTTGGTCATGCATGCCTTCTCCCCAAATCATAAACTGAAGAGGGCAGGCCCAATGGAAGTGACACCAAAACTAATAATGGGCAGCTGACTGTATATCGCTCATTCATGGAGAGATCCAATATAAATGAAAATCATTTCAAATAATATAAACAAAAATTGTGCTATAAATGAACACCAAACAGACTATGTTGCACCACTATCCGACCAGACATGATAATATTATGGAGAAAGGAAGAGAACCTGCATCTGGTTGGAAAGAACGCTCTTTGATAAATAAAGAATATTATTCTACAGAAAAAAACAATGAAAGCTGCATGGCCAGTGGCAGCGGACAACCAAGTTTCAGTTGAATAATTAAGCTGCAAAAACGTAAATATATTCATAATAAATGAAATAAGCAATAGTGTAAGCTGGAAGAAGTGCGTATGTCAAAAAATCACAGATGTTCCCCCCAATTATTATGTATTTACATATCTAACACATAAACTTTACTTCCTACATTTATACTACACAAATCTTTGATATAACAAAAAAAATATGATCATTATAACTTTAAAAAGTGAAATACATGCTTTCATGCATAAGGTGGCATGTATGTAAGAAGAACTTTAGATGCTGCATATGCAAATACATCAGAATAAAGAGAGATACATGTAAATCTTCCTAAAATAAAATAGGCTGCAGGCACAAGATTTTAATGAAAAACTAAAAAAAAATGGAGAGAAATTAGAAGGCCTACTCTAAACAAGAACGTGGAGATGATTGAGTGCAGTAGTCAAGGTGATCATCGTTCTAGTTCTAGAGTAGATGACACGAGAAATTTGCGCCGGAGCGTAAAGATTAACATAAGGGTGTGGGAAAAGAATGGATCAGCCAAAGTCAAAAAGGTTATAAGTTAAAAAAATAAATAGCAAAATTTAATAAAATACCAATCCACCTCATCAATGTTCAATAAGGATTTATGAATCCAAGCCAAAAAACTAGCCAAGGTTGGTAATGACAATTAAGATGAGCGGTCAAAAAGAGCATATAGCAACTCTCAGTGGGAACAATTTGAAAATAAGGATTTATTAAACAGACATCAGATAGTATTGGATAAGGCTAATGGAGCTTGCAGACAATAAGGAAAGAAACTGAAAGATTAAAGCAACAACACTCAAGAATAAGCCTACAGAGAGACATACAAGTAGGGAAATATTTTCAGCCCCAAAAAAAAAAAAAAAGGACTATCAAAATGGTTCTCTGGCTCTTTGTGGGGGTCATTTTAGTCCCAGAGTATACAAAATGCCAATTTAATCATTAGGCTCTTTTATGATGGGTTGAAATAGTCCTCAGCGAGGACTACTCTTATTCTTTGCAGGGGGCAGTTTAGTTATAAAGTTTATAAAATTGTCAATATAATTCCCAAGCTCTTTTAATAGGACTTGAAAAGGTCCTTAGCAAGGACTCTTTTAGCCCGCATTAAAATAGTTTAGCGATTACTTTAACACTTCTATAAATTCTGGGACTAAAATAGGCCCCTGTAAATAGTCAAAAGGACTATTTTGGCACTTTACTCAAAAAATAAATAAATAAATAAATCATACAAAAATAGATTCTCTACAAAGATAACCAACAAGAATGCAAAGTACAGCAACTTACCATCAAGATTTTGAAAATCCTCCATGATCCTTCTCAACATGCTCAACCAACAATACTGGGTCCCTAAACGCTTTGCTACACCTGGGGCAAACATCAACTATTACTCTACTGGGATGTGCCTTCTCTACATGCTCAATCAGAGCAGCAACATTGGTGAATCTTGCTTCACATCGAATGCACCGTTCAACAAGATCACCACTACCACTGCTGCCCTGACCCGTTCCATCTTTTGCCTTCCGCAGAGCTTCGTTAGTCGCGATGCCCAGTCTCTGCATGCCAGCTTCAGCAGAGGCCCTAATGCTTGATGCAGCATTGAGTATGCTTGAACTCCATTTTGAGGAGCCATTTGAGGTTGGATTTGGCTTAGAATTACCATTCTGGTTCCTCCTCAAACCACCTAAGAACAGAAGGCCAGTATCAGGTTTTCTTGGTCCAACGCAGTTGTGGTCGGGGCCAAATCTATGTCGCAGGCAGTGCTCTTGGGTGCAGTCCTTGCATCGAATCGTGTTTGAAAAAACTAATATTTCTTTGCATCCAGGAACAGGACACCGTTTCTTCTTGGTTGTTTTCTGATAATTTGATGGGTCACAGTTGCCATTTACATGAAGATCCCAAGTGATGTTTGGATCTTCATTTGGAACAAGACGGACCGATTGAGCACAAAGTGGACAGATGAGCACAGTTACGTCCGTTTGGTTAGCGTTCGGACATGTGTGTTTGGCATAACTTCTGTGTTGCAGACAGAATACCTGTTCCACGGTTAACAAAAGAACATAAAAAACAGCATTTACATACATGCATACCACATAATTCTTATGTATTTACATATCTAGCAGCTATACTTTGCATTTTATATTTATACGTGCAAGTCTTTCATATCACATCAAAAATACCACTATTATAACTTTTAAAAGTGAAATACACATTTTTCATGGTAAGGTGGCATATATGTAAAAATTGAAGTTTAGGTGTTAAGAAATGTAAATACATCCGAATTGAGTGACATGTACATAAATCTTCGAAAAAAAACGAAAAACAGATGAGCATGCAAGATCTGCCAATCTATATATAGCTCAATTAGCATCCGCTGAATACGTGCAGCTCATTTGGGCAAAACATAGTCTAGGCATACTAAGACTAAAATATCTTCCTTGAGTCAATAAAGGGATAGTAATTCATTCATGTACTGTTGTTGGACAATGAACTTAAATGAACCTCGATCCAACATGGTCAAGGGAAAGAAATTCATTCCTTTATCTTTCTGTATAATATCAAATGCCACCTTTAACCTAAAAGAACGAAAATTTTATACCGCGTTTGCAAGAAAAAAGTTAATATTTACCCTAAGCATATTTAGGGAAATCATATCCTGACATGGATATGTTTTCCCCAAAAAACCCCTTAAAAAATGGTAACTTGAGAGGTTAATACCACAATAATCTCCATGCATAAGCATTTTTATAATAATATTCAAGAACAAAGATAATATTCAAAATTGCATAACTGTATAGAAATCAAACTTATAGAGTTATACAAGAAAACTGTAGAAGAGAGCAATCGAGCATACAGATAAAAATTATGTCAAATTTGGAGAAAAAGCTCGGATGCATTCCAAAAAAGCTACCATGAAAGCGCTTTTCATGCCAAAACAATTAACTGAGACATAAGCACTTGAGCGCATCCCACGCCCGCCAATAGTCACTACATTGCCACACCTAATATTATCAACAAGAGCTTATTACAATAATGGATTTAGCAATCCAACCACCAAATTGTTGCTCTGGAGATATCATCTCCTCCGGGAGGCTTTATCACCAATTAATCTAGTTCAAAATCAAACCAAAAGTCACACTCAAGTCTAAGCCCCAGCCCAAATGAGTGGGTGATGTAGGTCAAACCTCACCATAATTTCCAGGAATTTGTTTGAGGATGCAACGAGAAGCTTTCAAGAATGACGACTTCGAAAATGAAGGCCCTTGCTAACGATGTCAGTGACCTAACGCCTTTACCAACGATGTGCAAGCTTGATATGGTGAATCAAGATCTAAGGCAACTCCAACGACTCATCTACCAGCACATTCAAAGCTCCCTGATTCATAGGACTGATACAATCATCAAAGAAACACGTATTCTAAGTCCGATTCAAATATGAAGCCTTCGCTATTGAAAACCACCCCAAGGGATGCTATTGGCTTAAACGAGCATAAGAAGCTTTTAAGGCGGATATCTATGTCTAAGACCATCTTGTTAGGAGCAAGCAGTGGAAAGCTTTTTCGAATATATGGATATCTGCTAAAATCAACAAGTCAAATATGAGCCAGCAAGTTAAAACGTGGTGTCTGCGTGCGGCGGATTCGTTTGGTGCAAACTCAGAAGAGAAAAAGAAACTTGCAGAAGAGCCACTTCCTCCCATTGAACCATAAACAAATGTTTTATCTCCAATATTAGGAGTGCACAAAATGTTTGCATTTCTTTGGAATGTATCCCAAAGAATTACATCACCTTAGTGCACAAAATAACTTGAATGAAACCACACAGCAATTAGTCATAAGGTAAATCGATGGGCTAAAGAAATCCTACAATATAAATTGGAGATGAATTCAATTTACAACCTCTTTCAAGCACTGAATTTTACATAAAGGTAGAAATCCAACTTAATCAGAACTTCAAACCCACAAACAATGGACATCTTGTTCTGGAACATAGCAACAAAAGCCACAAAAGAGTTTCCCTGAACAACAAGGTGTGCCCCCTTCAATCCCAAACGCCTGCATGTAAAACAGGAGACCCTATTGCACTGGCAAAAATTGGATACAATCAAAAGAACTAAAACAAATCCAGACCTTCAAAATGCTTTGATCCTAAACAACGGGGACACCACATGCAACAACTATAGTTCCTACAAACAAGAGTAAGAGGATGGGGATCATGGGCAAAATCCATTTAAGGGCTAAAAATTTGAAGCATACCTGGAGGTGTTTGGAGTTCTTATGAATAATTGGAAAGGTTCTACTTGACCTAAAACAAAAAAGAAAATCTTCAAAACTAAGTGCAGAGTCAATGGGAAGGTGATAACTTTTAGTGGTCAGTGAATGCACTAAAAATATTATCTACAGCAGCATTGTAAAAGCACTTCAATTGAAAACTACCAAGCATTCCCACCCATACAAAATCAATTGGATTAAAATGGGGTCAAAATTTTGCACCAAATGTGTAGGGTGACCTCAATTGGGAAAAAGTTTGTAAGTGAAGTTTATTGTGATATCTTGAAAATGGATGCATGTCACTTAATTTTTGGGGAAGTTTTCCTAATTGACATAGAAGATTGTCATGATTACCATGCTAATGAATGTGCTGGAGTGGAATGGGAAGAAAATAAAAACTATGAAACTCTTTAATCCCACCGACTGCAAAGAATACCAACATCAATTCTACAACTTTTTCCGGCACCATGGGATTCCATGCTCCGAGATGCTTAAGGAACTAAACATGTTTTCTAGTTCATTAGCTGAACAAAAGTCTGGGAGTATCAAAACTCCAAGTGATAACATGTCTCTATTGAAGCAACTTGCTGAGATAGCCTTGCCAAAATTACCAAGCCACCTTTCACCTCTATGCATAATGTTCAATGTCAAATTGATTTAATTCGTAGATCCACCATTCCTAATCTACAACAATACAAAATGACCCAAAACAGCATAAAATATTCCAAAAAGATTGTCTATAAGCATCAAAAAAATAAAAAAACAAATAAATAAGTCAGTCACAATAGCTTAAGTCCCATTATTGATCATTCCAATAATGGTAAATGGTGCATGTTAGTTGATAGTACAGTAAATGATAAAATCAAACTAAATTATAGATTCCCCATATAGTGGTTAAAATATTTTATGCAAAAACTGCATGGTGCGACTTGTGAAAGGCTATACAAATGGCGTGTCACGGCTTTCAATCTATGCAATGCACCCCATGCCTTCATACAAGTGATGAAAGAGATACTAAACCATTTATTGGTTACTTTCCCATTGTGTATTTTGAGGATATCCTATTTTTAAGTGCATTTATGCTTGATCACTTAAACTATCTTAAACTGCTCTTTGCCGTATTGTGTGATAAAAAACAATATATTAATCTATCCAAATGTGAATTTGTTATTGGGAAAGTACATTTCTTGGGTTTACTGTTGGCGGTAAAGGCAAATATACAAATCTAAAGAAGGTTGATGCAATTCGATCATGGCCAACTTCCAGCACATTCACACCAGTTGTTTGTGTCTTCCACAGCCTTGCAAAATTTAATCATCATTTCATGTGGATTCAAATAATGGCCCCAATTATTAATTGCTTGAAAAAGAGAGAATAATTCCCTTGAAAGCCAGAACAAAAGACGATCTTTGATAACAATAATAAAAACTTTTACTCTATCCTTATGATACCATTCTAGGTCTCCTAGAAGGTTTTAGGAAGCCGATTTAGTAGGGAAATGGTTGTGGGATAGTAAGGGAGGGGGAATATGGGAGGTCGACTGCATTTGGAAGAGGCAAAATGCAAAATCTGTTGTTAGACAACAGCTTCAACGTCGATCATTGGTAGTCTCGGCAGAAAACAGCTAGGCAAATGACAGAACGGCTTGATATGGGGGTTAAGGAGGTTCACCACATGTTCCTGCACAAGCTAAAGGCACCACTTTCAAAAGGAATAGGATACAACAGTCCTTAGGGAAGAAATCAGAGATACAATCTCCAAACACATAAAAAATAGCCAAAAGTTTGTTGAACCAGAAAATAGCAACATATAAATAGTTCCAAATAGAAAATAACCCTAATTAGAAATAGGAAAAATAGAAAATAAGGCAAAAAAGATAAGATATCTAGTAGAAATTGGAGGCCAAGCAGAAACAGCTCGTTCGGTCTACTGCGGCTGCAGAAAATCCTAATTCCGCGGGATTATGGGATCTCGCGATCGCGAGATCATGAGATCTTTGATCCCACGATTATGCGGTGAGCTCCTGCATTAATCTCCTCGACTAGGAGAGGCTCATTCTTCTTCTTTAGGAGAACATGGATCCCATTACGGGATGTTACTTCCCAAAAAAACCAAAGAGGATTTTCACAGGTGTGGTTCACCACTCCTATCTAGTCATTTGTTTGTGGGTACGCAACTTAACTGAACTGGAACTTAGTACTTAGTTTATTTCATAGAATCTTCCCAAAATAAATCAACAATTTTTTATTTCTATCTAAAGTGATGACAGACAGGACATCACTAAGTAGCGCCAACCTATGGGGTAAGTTGTAGGTCAGAAAATCCTGAAATCCACTTAGTTGGGGTTGGCATGTATCCACGTCCAGGTAGGCAAGTGTTCTCAAATTTATTATGAGATTTTACACATATTTACATCCAAGTAGACAAGTGTTCCCAAATTTATTATGTTGATCGATGCCTCGAGATGAACAAGAACTCTGAACACCCTAATCTTCTCACATTTACAAAAAATGTGAAGAGATATGTTATGATTGATCGACCCTAGCAGAATCATTAACAAAGATCGCTAAGCTAGCAACTTCATCAAAGTGATTCACTACTCTATCTAAGGCAACATACATCAGTTGAGACAAACAGATTTCAGTGTTTAGTAAGAGTTTAATTAATGATTCAATTATCTTTTTGAATAAGATGAGAGCATCATAAATGTTGAGTTTAGTTGATGATTTTCTTAATGGTGCAACAAGTTATAGTCAACTTTAGGCGAGGCCTCCACAAGCGTATCCTAAGTATGAGCATCCTGTGGGGGTGTTGTGGGTTGACTAGTTCTAGTGACCTGCACAGTCTTCTCCTGAGGTTAAGTGTGCGGTAGCAATATTTTGTCACTATACAGGTTAACTACTAAAAGTCTCTTAAAGGAGTTGCAGTGATGTCTACCAATTGTTCCATGGCACCTGAAACTTCCCCTTGAGAATCTTCGAAGTCGGAAAATTTGTTCTCAATTTCAATATGAACACCTTGAAAGTTGAGAATAGAAGTATCACTATCGACAAAAAAGCCATCACTTTTATAGACATCTTCAAAGGGTTCTTCTTCTATGACTTCGGAATTATTATTGTTGGAATTATTAGGACCTTTGTTGCTATGTAAGTTACTATCCCAGTCAACAAAGACAAGTTTGACAGAGAGAGAATAGATACTCAAAACTACTACTCATGTATTTCTAGTTCCCGAGGAAACGAATGCCACGACACGGACAAGAGCTTACAATTAACTAAGATGGGAACAGACGATAGGACAGTGAGAACTAAATTTTATATATTCATTTATCATAACTAGCTAGCTATTAATAAAATAAAAGAGTCACTAATCAAATTAAATTAAAGCACTATATTTAAATTTACCTCATTACTGGTTGTATACGTCTTCTATAAACATTATTCTTTCTATCGCTCATATTTTAATCAATTAATTAACCTGAAAAGTTAATTCAAAATAACAATGAGCTAAACAAATCATTGAATACTCATATTCATAAACTAAAGCAATACAAGAAAAAAGAAAGCAAAATACATATCATTAAACTTTTAATAAATCAATATTAACATTTTGAGATACTACTAATATATTTTTTTTATATATGTGCAGGGGTACATTAGATTCTCCACTAGTACAATAAAGAGGTGACTTCATCATAGTCAATCATACACATACAAGTATACAATAAAAATATCACTTTCTAACAATAAATAATTCATTCTCACTTGCATAGCAGTTAATTTTCTTATATAATATTCAATAAATACGATAATTCAAACAAAACGAAACATACATGTCACTCTTACATATGAACAAAATTCAATAAGACTCTACATCAAGAGTATGCAGTACTATAACAGTAACAGCATATGCATTTGATCAAAAAGAAATAAAAGATTATTAGAACAAAAGAATATGAGTACTCACATCGATGACGATTAATTTATTGTTTGATTTGTCTTGTCATTGACCTAACATAAACATGGTATAAAATTTAATTAATTTATTCTGTTATTACATATATATAACAGCAATAAGAAGCCTTTATCCCACTAAGTGGGGTCGGCAACATGAATCATTTTTCACCATGTGTCTGATTGAGTGCATATTTTCATTAATTCTAATAAATTAAGATCATTTTTTATACAATATGCCCTAGTCTTTCTAGGCCTACCTCAGTCATTCTTAGCATAAGCCGAATTTAAAACTTCTACTCTCCTAACAGATCATCATATGTCGACGTTTAATATGACCAAATCATCTAAAACGAATCACTCTAATTTTTTCCGCCACTAGAGCTACACCAACCCTATCACAGATATATTCACTTCGTATTTTGTCTCTTAAGTGTCAAGCCACTCGTCCACCTAAGCATTCTCATCTTGGTAACACTTAACTTTCTTTTGATCTTCTCTTTTAAAGGTCAACATTTTGTGGCATAAAGCATTGCAGGGCTCACCATTATCTAATAAAATTTTCCTATCAATCTAAGCGGTACTTTTCTATCACAGAATAGACCCAAAGCATTTCTCCACTTCAACCAACCAACTTGAATCCTACTAACAACATCCTCATCTATATCACCATCACTTCGAACAATAGACCCAAGATATCTAAAGCGTTCGCAACTTTTAATGATTTGATCATCCATAGTTACAACTCTACAACTATAGCTACTACCACTGAAATTACACTCCATGTATTCAATTTTAGTTCTACTCAAATAAAGGCCTTTAAACTCTAATGTAGAACTTCATAATTCAAGTTTTTTTCCTGAATTCTTTCGCTAGCCTTATCCACAAGAAGGATATCATCAGCAAAAAGCATACACCAAGGTACATCCTCCTGTAATATCCTTCTTCCACTACGCTCAGCTCGGTCCTACAAGAATGCATGAATGTCGCCACAACCTTCTTCTTCCCTTTCTTTGTCTTCAGTCTCTCGGGATCGAGCAATCATTGCGCAAAGGTTTTTCTCACGCATTGAAGATGATGTCTCACGTCGCGGCTAGGGTTGGTCTGTCTCTTCTTCCTCACGTTTCTTCTTCTTCTCCTTTAGTTTCTTCTTCTCCTCTGGGAGCGTCTTTTCCTTGATTGGCAAGACCCCAACTGCTCAACCTCTACACCAGAAACTACTCGAAGCTAAAGGTAAGCCATTCGCGACGTTTTATAGGTGAATGCATCTCCTTGGCTTCCTGACACTTCATTTCAACTTCTCAACTCCTCGCTTCCTCTCCCTTCTGCTCAGCTCTTCGATTCCTCTCCCATCTCTTTTTTTCCTCTCCCCCCGTAATGGAAATGGGTCGTTACAACGAAATTAAAATCATATAGGAAAGTGTTATGAGTCCTAGGATATAACTACCCTCATATGGCGACTCTCAACAGTCATAGTTGTTCCCTTAACAATTATTTCTCTTTTAGTTCTCACTTCTAGTTTTACTGGTGTCAAGTCTTAATTGTCCAAAGGAACTACAGAGGCAACTTGTTCCGCAGGTGCTTGAGCTTTTTAAAGAGTCTGTGTAAAGAGGATCTTGAGCTTGTTGATGATCTTTCAGGAGGTCTTGGACATGATGACATTCCTACCTTCTCTCGTCGCATAGGGGTCAAGAGGGCTTATGTTTTCCCCACAGACAACACCAACGGACGCTTGCTTAGGTTCCTTCAGATATTTTTTGGGGATAACAATAGATAATTCAGATGGCTCTTCTCCAACAAATTTTTGAAGAAGAAGCATTCTTCAATTGTGTGTGCAAGCATTATGTGTTATGAGCAATAGTTGGGCTCCTTAATTCTTTCCACTTTTCAGGCTTGTGGGGTTCAGGGAACTGGAAGTATGGCTTCTTTAATAGATTCTTGAACATCTTTTGCATAGATTCATCATTGAAAGTATAGGCCTAGTTCATTCTTTCTTCAAAGGTAAATTTGTAATCCCTCCTTCCTTCGGGCTTGTAGGATTACTGTGGTCATCATTGTTGTTGTTGTTGTTGTGACCGTCCTGGTTGTGGTTGTTGCCATGATTGTTCCTGTCACTGCTACTCCCTAGACTTCTTAGGTTGTATCTTTATGATTTTTTTTCCTTTAACAATAGTAGACACCATCTCAGATCTCTTCTCATACACTTTCTGGGAATTTTGATCGGTATCCTGACTTAAGAATACAGTTGATTGGCATTCTCCTACAGGTTGGCGCTTTGTTCAGTAATTCATCAAATGTCTTAATGGTAAACCCTTTTAACGAGAAGACAACCAGCCCACAGATATTCTTGAGTAAGATTTCAATAGCATGTTGCTCCAATAAATGGGGCTCGCACTTCAAATATAGGTTTTTTCATCTCAGGATATAGTCCACCAAGGTCTCATCAGGCTTTTACTTTTCAACAACAAAGTCACCAACAGTGATATGGTGTTGATATCCAGCAAGTCTCTTTAAGAACAATCCTTCAAATTCGGGGGTCCTAACTGACTCATTGGATAACTCTGCATACCATTTAAATATCACCCCAGATAAAATGTTAACGAACTGACAAAAAAATAAGGCGTCCATCATTGCGATAGCTAGCACAGAAATATGTCAAGTGTTGCTTTTGATTCCCGGTTCCATCAAATATTTTGAAAGTTGATGGTACATACCCCTTGAGATATTATATAGGTTAAGGTCTTCCTTTATGTACTGGTGAGCTACCCGGGGCTTGAGCCAAAGCTTCCTTCACTTGTTGCTCTACAAGTGAAAAGTTTTTCTCAGGGATAGGAGCACTTCCAAACTTTTCTTGGAGACCTCATCCTCAACTATTGTCGTCTTTGCACTTTTAACTGCATGCACAGCTTCAAGTTTCTCCACTTCCACGAGTGCTTATATTGATGTTGGAACTTGATTTTAGAATACAAGAGGAGGTTTCTTCTACTCTTTTTCTCCAATCATTATATTTTTTCACCCTCTGTCTTAACTAATTTAAAAAATATTAGGTTGTCTCTGGTGGAGCACTTTCCTAAAGTGCAACATCTTGAAGATCAGTGGTGTCTTGGAGAGAAGCTCAATTATCAAAAACCATAATAGTAACACTTCGCACAGATGGGTACCTCTGTAACTCATTCTCTTCAGAAGTTTCCAAGACTTGTTCTTATTCTTTGATCTGATTGATATTGGCTTATAGTTCATCCAAAATTTGATCTAATGACCGACCTCCAACATTCTTAGGGTCAACTAAGATATCTCTAGGTCCATCGCAATATCCATTTCTTCTAAACCACCAGTCTTCTCCATAGATTTCTTTTGATCCAAAGTGGTGCTAATGTTATCAATATCTCCAGCTTCTACTTTTATTTCCTTTGAGGTAGAATCTAGTTAAGGCTCGGCTATCACTTGGGGTCATGACATCTTCCTCCAAATAGATTACCCCAAGATAAAAAACCATTATTGCAGTCTGCATGGCACACATATAGCTATGGTTCGTTCATTGGTTTTAATTTTCAAGAACTTAGGGTTGTTACTTACCTTATATCAAATACCCGTGGTAGCTAATTTTCACATGAGTACATTTTATGTTAAGTTAAATTTAGTTCAATTTTAAGTTTAAATTTATGTTTAATCGAATTAGATTTAAATTAAATTAATTTAAATTTTAGTTTTAATTTTAAGTCAAGCCCATCCAAGCCAACCAAAGCGCACCCAAATCGACCCAAGGTCAACCCAAACTTGATCCGAGTCAAGCTGACGAGGACAAAACCAACCCAACCACCTAGGGATCCTAGGAAGGGGGCCTAGGTCTAGATAGAATTGGCTAGAAGTCAAAAAAATGAGTTCACATTGTTTTGTGATCATTGATTCCTATAGCTCTATAATTCCTAACCTCGGTGGATGCAAGTGCAAGAGATCATATTCCTACAAAAATTTCGCTTTGTCCTAAAGCATAAATCAAAACGGGGAAACTGAATCACAAATACAAATTCATCAAGCCATCTAGCTGGTGACATTCATACTGATATCCCTAAATTGGAGACCTTACAAAACTTATATGCCACATTGCTACCATCATCAACTCAACTGTTGGTCCAAGTGTATTACACATTAAGCAGTAAGTGTATTACAAAGGGAACCAACATTGTATTCATAATAAATGTCTTCGATCCCAAATGACCAAGGTCATGCATTGTGGGGGATTTACAGCTCACATTGGTCGTGACAATAATTTATTGTTAATTCAAGCTCATCTCTCTTGGCCAAAGCTTCGAGAATGAAAGTCATTTCATCAAGAAGAGTCATATTTGCCAAACTTAAAAGGGAACCTCTCGGAATGCTGGATTGTCTACCCCATAAAAATTTCATATTTCATATGAGAACCTTAATCTCTATTTCCCTCCCTGATTCCTCGAGCCAAAAAAGGAGTGGATTTTGTATGATTGTCGTGGACTAGCTTTCAAAATGGTGCATTGCTTGCAAAAAAATATATGATAAATGTTGCTAAGATTTTTTTCATATTTTAAGAGATTGTTCATTTGTATCGAAAACCATGAATACCAACTTCAGATCGTGATGTCAAGTTTATATTACAAGTTCAACTAACCATCCTCACTCAAAAGGACAAATTAAAGCAGTTAATCACATACATTAAGCAACATGTTGCACTGCCTTGCCAAAGAACATGCAAAACAATGGATTGAAGTTTTGGTTGAAGCTCAGTTTGCTTTCAATTCAATGGACATCGGCATTACAAGAAAGTTTCACATACATAACAAACTTCCAAACCTCAATGCCGACCTCATAGCAAGCATGCAATGGAAATAGTGGATGATTTTGATGCTATACAATAGAACAAGAAAAATAAGCATATAGCAAATACGCAAGTCTATAAACAAAGGGCAGACACCAAGCATTGCAGATATAAGAATTTTGTTGTCGCTAAATTGATGATGATCCACCTTCTCAAGAAAATATGTCCCACAGAGATTTAGTCTAAATTAAAGCCCAGATAGTTGACAATTTCATATCACTAAGAGTCCCAATGATAATACACATATTATTGAACTCTTGTCAGATTAAAATTTATCGTCAACCTCCAATGTCACAGATATCTGTGCATATCAACAAATTGATATCAGCAGTATGAAAATAACTAAAGTCAAGTAGATATACTCAAACGGAGGGGTCTGATGTAACTCAAATATCACCTAGCTCACAACTAGTTCATGATGCTTGTTATTCTTGATTATGTTATTTTTCAATTATCATTCTATAATTTGTTAAACTTTAATTTAAACTTAAATAGCATTTTTCTGGTTTTTTTTTTATTTTATTTTAATGGTTAGTCTTGTGTGACTTGATAAGAAGCTTACGTACCCCAAAAAAAAAGAAACTTGATGTCTTTTCGCAATCATTTTATCATATACCCTCCTTGGAGAGAACAATATGTTCAGTTTTTCCACTACTTATTTATTGTGTATGGCTTGTTGCACCAATGTACGGATCACGCACAAGTCTACATGGAGGCAAAATGATAAGCTAAAATTAAATCAAAGAGAAATAATAGAAGCTCATTTAAAATCCTCAATTTCTCTCCCTTAAAGTAAGAGGGGCCACTCAAAAAGAAGAGAAAATGCATTCAAAGTGCTCCATCCAAATAAGAAAATCTTAGCGAGATAAAAAATTTTGCATGTTTGATAAATTATCATAAGCACAAAACAGAGTTTCCTCTAATCTCCTATTTTAAAGATAAAATCTCATGCATTTTATTTTCTTTAAATAACTAACATGTACTAGATTTTTCATTCATGACTTCAATTCATTTCAAGATGGCCTCCACGGTCTCTTTCCCCCTCATTTATGGCTTACTCATAAGGAATTTTAGAAACCACTCTCTCCACCCTAACCTCCACCCAACCTCACACCCTCTCTATCACACATCTATTGAGTTTCTATCTACTTGAGAAGTCATAAAAGAGAAGGGTGCTTGGGAGACATTCAAGGAGCAAGAAAAACAATTTAAGGCTGGGACAAGAAGGAAACAAGGAGCCATAAAGGATGATCAAGAAAGAATAACTAAGCAAGAAGATCAAAGAGCCTCCATAAAGAACCATCAAAAGTTCAGATAAAGCTTTCTCCCTTAATTTGATTACTACATTCAATTAAGTCTCTCCTTACTGCACATCTTTTTGTTTGATATATCATATCCCTTGCTTATGTCTTGGCCATTCAAATTCAATAATTAAACCTTGTTAAGCTTTCCTCTTAAAGAGACCTATCTCCAGCCCTAAAATAAAAGAGAATCAATCATCTCCTACGCACATCATTTAGTAATCAAGGCTACTTTTATGGTCTTGGTTAATAAAATGACTATTGTTTTAAACATCAAGACTAAGTTCTAATATTGGGTCCAGAAATATTCACCCCATCTCTATTATTGGTTGGAAGAAAAAAGTTCATTAGCAATCATTATGGCAGTATCCTTGATCATCATTGAATGCCCAAGCAAGCTCAGTTGTAATCCATAATTACTCGTTGTGCCGCCATACCTATGGCAAGTCCTACACAAATGTTAATTGTCCCTAGAGAAATCCTCCCGTGCACCATCCATATTGTATGATGCCCACCAATCCCAAACACTAATTGAAATCCAAGGAAGCCAATAAGCATTATTTTATTATGATTTCATCATATATCGCCCCATTATTATCCTAAACTACACCTTCTCTATCTATCTCTCTGTAGACAATTATCGTTCAAAGAAGAATTCCCATAATGCTCCCCAAATCTTGGTAATTACTCCCAATACATTAGTTGGCCTCGACACCACTCCAGTATTTTAGATGCAATCATAGATGATACAACCCAAGCAAGGCCTACTCCTAACCCAACTAGAAGTTTGTAATGGACACGAACCCCTACAATGGCCACTCTTGAGCCTCCACATGATAGCAAGACTCTTTCTAGGCCATATAATTAGACATGACATGAATGACAAAAAGTGATATGAATATTTCAAAGACACATCAATCCTCCCTAGAGAAGGTCCCACTACGCCATATGAAATACTTACAGCCTATCACGATAGCATGTGTATCCCACTATTATTAAATTAATCAGCTTAAGTTAAAGAGAAAATGAAAATAATCATGCCACATGGCCAATTCTTAGCCACAAAGTAACTTGGTAGCCCAACAAGGTTATTTGGGTCACCCGAAGGAATGGGTCCCACCGCCACATAAACTTCACATTGATCCTCATTAATACTTAAGACCTATAAACATTTAGCAAGTCAACTCAAAGTAAGGCAAGATGGCCCACACATGACATGTCGCAACCACATCAACACCACAAAAAATCTTATTGGTAAACAAACCATCATGTAAGACCCGAGGATGTCGAGCAAGTTAATCATGCTTATACCACACACATGTCATGTGTTATCAGCATCAACACACAACCACATCTAAATCAACCAAATTAATAACTGAAATATATATGTAACAAAGGTCTAAGTGTGAAACTATGGTACTCTCACACAGCCAAATCAACTGGTCCAAGCAAATTCAAATTACAAAAAACATCCAGGGAGGTTATTTTTTTAAAATTGAAAATAATTATAAATACCACTATATTTTTAGTATTCAAGATATAAAGTTTTAAAGCATTTACATATATAACATATCAAAAGACCTTTAAATGTCAAAAATCCCTAAATGTTTAGAAAATTTATGAGTAATTATCAAGATAAAACATCATAAGAAAGTCATTTTTAAAATATTTTAAATACTTAAAATAACCTTTAAATTTCCCTAAAATAGGAATAAAAACTAAAACAGTAATAATAAATCCAATAAAAATGAAAAATAAGTCCATGATCATCTGTGTAATATGGTTAATTTATTCAAATCATTAGTTAGGTTTGATGCCCTATCCATTTTAGCACATTTTGAACCAAACTGCTATGAAAAGCTTAATGAAACATTTGTTTCCTTCCTAATCCCTATTTGTGACTATTAAGGCGCCCAATGCTAGAATCAATAGTCTCAAAAATCACACATAAGTATGCAGTTATCATTTTGCACATTATATCAACATCAAAAGGTCAAGCTCCCTCCTTGGCAATGATCATGAACTAAAATGACACGCCAAAAAAAAAAAAAGTTTCTTTTATGGTTTAACTCAAATAGAAGTTCATATCTTGCATTAAGGTGATGATGGACTTTATCCTGAAACAAGTTCTCAAGTTTAATTAAGCATATTTGAAACTGAACCAGCTAAGAGACCATGCCAAAGGGTGGTTATATGCACTCATGTGCAAATTATCAGAAGTTCTGCAAACTATCCTTAGGGCCATAGTTTCAAGCAACAATCTAATTTTACATTTGTGTACCCAATCCTGCAAAAATATTACTTTGGCATATGAACATGTGCAGAATCCACTTTGATTGCGTGGCAAGGAAATTCATCTTTATGTTTACCACAGTCAATCTAAGCTTGAAACCAGAAAGCTTGAGCTATCAAAGATTATTTAAGCAAATTTATCAAAAATACTTTCTGCAAGAGCCAGGTAAATTCAAATGATGTTAAGGTGACCTCGCAGCTCTCTATGATTTGTATTTTACTCCCTTTAAAAACTTAAAAAGAGCAAAAAACCTAAATTAACAGTAGATCTACCAAATAACAACATGAAGACACACAATTCAATAGAATCAAACTTCCCAAAGCAGTACCAGAGGTTTTCTCATGATGATGAGAAATAGATAAATCAAAGAACCAAAACTGCTGATACATAAAGATAACAATGTTTTTAACAAGAAATATAAATATCTTTCTTGTAAATCACGCTTCCAGCAACTCGGGAAGGTGCCTTTCTGAACATTCGATAATTTCAGACATACCCAAACTTCATTAACTTCTGGTGTCCATCTCCCAATCAATCATCTTTCAAATCAAAATTTTTATTATAAATCTCAGAAAATGGAACAGATAAAAGAAATCCATAAGGAGGAACGCGGGAAAATTAAATCTAATGGCAAGAAGAAGGAGGAAAAACCTAGCCCTAAGAAATAATAATTGACGAAGGGAAGCAACATACTTTATCGCAACGGTCGCAGGTGAAGGGCAGGAAGTCAATGAGCTTGCAGTCTTCGACACTGCAATGCTTTCCGAGATTGGGGAACGCCGGCGTGCCCATCGGAGATCAAAGGCGCCGGCCACGAGGATCGAGTTTCAATGAAAGAGAAGGTGAGAGCTTTCAGTAACGCCGACGAGAGCAAGGGACGGCCTACTCGCAGTCTCGCACCACAACTACTGCAAGAAAGAGAAAGCGCGTTACAGGAAATTCTTGGGTGTTTAAATGAACATGCCCTCAGGAATTTTTATTTGAAAAAAAAAAGAAAATTTTGTAAGGATTTATGTGCATGTATATATATTCTCCATTGTTCATAACTTGCACGCCAAGTTTGGGTGGAACTTTAGAAGCACATTCCTTAATTTACAAAAGAAGTCCCTTCATGAGAGAGCACAAAACCCTTATTTATATATGAGAGTAGACTCCAAACTTAATAACAGATAACACATATTTGATGTGATATATAGAGTTAAAAATAATTACATGCACTATTACACCGAGGAATGTTCTTGCTACTATTATTCCAACAATCGATGTTATTTCAACCACCAAAATTATTGCCCATAATATTTCTCCGAAGTGACCTAAGTGGGGTCCACTTTAAGTAGTCTTTATCTTGATTCTGCTAATTTGAACTGAGGTATGTTGTCATTCACTCTCACTTTTCTTCGTTGTCTGATCCTTGATTAGAGATGAAATGTATTCTTCTGATTCGAAAAATTCTTTTATCTATTTCTGATAGAGCTCCAATATAATTTGTTTGATTTGCTCTGATGATTCACGAGGATATATTATCTTGTTCTTGTCATGAATTTCTTTTAGGGAGACCTCTTGAGATTTTGATTCTCGAATATTGGAAATATTGGCTGTGATGACTTTATTAATTTGAATTATTTTGTCATCGATAATAATTGCAGGCCACTATTTGATGAAGAGGATCTGTCATAAGCATTTGTTATTAATGTTGTCTTGTTCATGACATAAAAGATTTATTCTTCTAACTCGGATTATGGAAAGAGGCAATAATTTTGGTCTTAGCTCATGATGAGAACAAAAAAAAAATCCCTACATATTATGTAAGTATAGTCTTAGATGGAGTTGAACTAAGATATATGATAATTGAGAGGCTTACACTAGCTTCAATCAGCTTATATGAATGTTACATCGTTACTTCAAGCTCATATGTTTCACATTGTAACTGACCATCCATTGAAGTTGGTGTTAGGAAACTTCATAAGTGACAAGTGGAACTAAGAATATTTGATCTCTCTTTTGTACCAAGAACAAGCTTAGATGGTCACCAACTTTTTGACAAATTTTACATACCAACAAATGGATGAAGCTAATACTCATAAAGAGAAATTATGGATACATTTTGTGGATAGGTTTCTACACTCTAGGGGACCACGAATAGAAGTTTTGAAATCCCCCCCACTTGAGATTGAATACAATCTTAAGGAATAGTATATTACCACTAGAAATGAAAATATTACCTTACGATGAGCCCAATCTCTAAGTGAAACCATAGAAAAAGCAATCGATGCACTAACTCTCACGAGCATATTTATGACAGACTTATGTTCATTTATAAGTTCCTTAAAATTAATGGTACTCGATTTCTTGAAAAAACTACTCTATAAAAAACTTTTCACAATCAATAACAGAGAGAATATTATGATCAGCGAAATTTGAGAGATTTTATTTTTTCATCTTAAGCATTAATCTCAGTATAATTTTAATGAAAATTCATTTTTTTCCAAAAAATGAATTCATTAAATATATTATGAGGGTACAACTTATGTATCATTAAACCTATTAAATGGTATGATCTTATATGGCAAATTGGCTACTCAAATTCTTATAGTCATTCCAAACACTTAGAATCATATTCGAACTTGCAACAATTATTTTAATTTTCCTGCATCTTAATTCTCTAATCCTTAACATTCAAGTAGATATTGAATGTTTGCATGCTAAATCATCTCCCTAAACCACAAGTTAAGCTTAGTTGGACTAACCCCCAACTTTGTTCCAAGAAATTAATGAGTAGAGCGAGAGAGAGAGCCGCCCCTGTGGCAAGTATAAATGAGCACCCCACCATGATAGCGACAAAATTCGTCTAATAAGTCTAGTGCTAGGTACTGCCAATTTAAGGTGGCAACTTAACTTAAAGTCGCTGATGAGCCCAAAGTGTCATAAAACTTGAACCAATAACATGTCAAGGTAAATAGCAAACTTACCAATCAACATTTCCTTGAGGAACTCCGATGAAGTGTACTGAATGATGTTCAATTCTACATCTTGCAAAGCCTTAAAGCTCAACATCTCCTTGGGCGTCAACGCAATGAGGCTCGATATCTCCCCGACAAATTTTTGTTGCAATGTTGCGATGTTCCAAGCGCTCTTGTTACAAGCAAAACAGAACTTCCTCCTTCTTGGAATGATTTTCTATACTTCTTTTATGTTGCAAGTAGGGCTGTAAACGAGCCGAGCTTGAGCGAGGTCAGGCTTGGCTCGTGTTCGAAATCGGCTCGTGAACAGTGTGTTCGTGTTCGGCTCGATTTAAATATTCGTGTTCGTGTTCAGCTCGAAATTGGCTTGTTAAACTAAAATTGAGAAAAATAGATGTAAAGTGTGGGATTCGAACATGGATCAAATCTATACAAAAAAAGACACTAACCACATTGTCACATGAGGTGTTATGATTTAAACTTAGACATAAATATATATAATATATTAGTATATAAATAATATATGTAATATATTGTTATATAAAAAGTTATATAATTTTTTTTCCTCGAGTCATTTCGAGCCGAACACGAACGAACAAACTGTTGTTCGTGTTCGGCTCGTTTACAGTTCGAGCTTATAAGTTTGTTCGTGTTCCGCTCGTTAGGCTTAACGAACGAGCCGAATACGAGCTGCTCAACGAGCCGAACACGAGTTGTTCACGAACAACGAGCCAAATTGACAGCCCTAGTTGCAAGGCCACCATAAACCTCTCCTTAGAAACATTTATCTTCCCGATAGTAATTTTATTTATCAGAATAAGTCAAAGGATAGAGCAATCCTGGGCCAATGTCAAAAGAAGAAAAACATTTTTTGAAAATTGATGATTTATGTGAAAGATTTTTACAACATCCATGCGATGCACTTATTAGCCAAATAGGAAGCTAATGCTTGAAATGAACATTTAACTCTTAGTGTCATTGCCCTGTAAAACTCATGATTGCGTTCTTTTTTGACACATAACAACATATGTATAAACATCTAAAGTTCATATTTAGAACTTATTTGAAATCACATGATGAGTATTTTGTAACATAAAAGGGGTCGCAATGGACATACAACCTTGGTAATGTTATCGATACATAGAAGCTCTAAAATTTCTTTTATTTTACATCAAAAATATTTTTATTAGTAACACCTCATCATGGCCCACCTCATCAAAAAATTATACCATAAGAGGAACAATCCAACTCCTACTCAAAGGTTCGAGAGACTACCCCATGAGGGCACATGCTGCCCCCAAGGGAATGATAGTTTAAGGATACTATAGGTCTAAAATGTTACTCCCTACAATAGAGCTATGGCCCCCAGGTGAAGGAAATTATAACTCAGTAATGGTGACATTGCTCCTCACCTGGCTTTTGGTTTGAACCATGAGCATAACAAAACCAAAGTCCTTTTCAGCGAATCAATGTCAAAAGGCTGACATACGTCCACAATCATTTATAAGATGTTGCAAACCCACATCATCACCTTATCATTGAGATGTCATTAGGGGTCTCAAAAAATTGCCCGACAAGTCAACTTGACTCGAGCACAATTCAAAAAATTAGAGTTCGGGTTAACTAGCCAGCCCTAATTTGACAAAAAATGACCAGCTAACATTAATTGAATTGAAATTGATCTGTCAATTCAAAATTGACTCGAGACTGACTCAAAATCTACTTGAATTTGACCAGATTATAACCTAAATAGTTGTTATGTCTTACATTAAATGGGTTACACGGGTGACATTTAGGTTAGCGATGGGTTAAAGGCGGCTCAGGTTTGGGTGAAGCAGTTTTGGGTCAAGTTGATTTCGGGTCAAATCAAAACCTTACATATGAACCCCATTTGACACCTCTAAATGTCATGGACAAGCTTCGTAATGTACGACCTATAATTTAATATTATTTTATATTTCTATGTAATCTGACATTGGTAAAAAAACATCGAAGTTTAATATACAAATAGATGCATCATCCTACTTGAGGAGGAATCCCTCTATTATCTCTCCGATCATAATCATTTCTTTCATCCTCCTCCCTCACTCATTACGAGAACTAAAAGTTGAGGCTTGGAGAGCTCGTCCACTCTTTCATTGTGCACCCTTCTTACAAATGTTCCTTCAAAGATGTGTGAGCCCACGGATGATACACAACCCTAAGTCCTAAAATGATTCAACACCATCAGCATTATTATGTGTAAATATTCTCGAATCTTTCCAAGATAATAATTCTGGGAACCATCAACTTTTTTACTCTATTTCGCCCTACAAATCCAACCGTTTTTATTGTCATTTTTTAATTCCTCACCATATGGCATAAGAATATTGATGCTCCATCCATCCAAAGATTTTTTTTTTTTTGCATAAAAAAGAAGCAAAGCAAGATATGTATCTTGTCCAATTACAGTTGAAACTATAGTTGAACAAAATTCTGGCCTTTTCAGACTCTTTGCAAACTTATTCAGAACAAAATCAAAAGGTTTTATAGTTGTTAAAAAAGTGTTCCAAACCCAATTTAAATTCTTAGCTAAACATTGTATTTTAGCTTGAGTGAGCCACGATATGAAAATGTTTGGGGCATTTTCACACATACCACCTAACACATTTTTACAAGTACTATGTGAATTATATTTTTAAAATTACAAAACTAATTTTTATATTTATCATATTCAAATATATTTGGTTATAAATAGTATTTTCATTATAAAAATTATTAAAAAGTAACCAAAAATGTACACTGGCACCTTTTTGAAAAGCAATGATGTGAAAAAGTTCCATTTTAGGCCCATTTGACACTGCTAATCAAGTTGTTCGTAAATTTAGCTGTAAATTTAATTTTAGAAATTTAAAAACCAAATTTTAGTTTAAAGCAATGATGAGAGCTATAAATTTTCTCTTTGAAAAAAAATACAATAACAATTGTCAGTTTGAAGGAAGTACAATCCAATATGAAAATGATGGATGATAAAAGTATAAAATTAGGGACAAACATATCACAAATAAAAAGAAATATTAAGACATAACTAGAGATGGAGAGATGAACCATCACCAATAAAGGCGCAAAAGAAAATTTATTGGGTGATTTTTTACTTGTCTATCATAAATCTCGAAAGATAAATTATAATTTAAACATCTCACAAATCAAAAAAAATTGCAATAAAGGTCATAAAATCTCCATAAACTTTAAAAATTACAATCTTTTTATGACATTTTTGTCAAAATATACATCATTACAGACTTCTTATATTACAAATGACTTCTCAAATTCTATATTAAATTAAAATGGCATAAATACATCAGCCTTAATAATCATCAACGGGGTCTTGATGGCCAAAGTATGGAAGCCCAAATTCATGTATATGATTCAGCTTGCATGGAGTTGGAAGCACTGTTCCTATCTTACTCCAGCGGACATTGTTGCAGAAGCTTTTAACAGCAGGAACATCATCAGCAGCCGTTATATTGATGTCTTCTAAAACGATGTCGTTGCATGGAAAACTGTTGCTGCAGTTGAAATTTGTTGCATACGTGGAACCAGATGTTCCCTTAATGTTCTTATAGTGCACATGGCTTATTTGCACTGCAGAGCCCTGCAAATTGCAAATTTCTTTTCTAAGTATTTAGAATTTTTCAGAACAGATATATCTTGTGAAATTATATACATACATATGGGTGATTACCTGCTGCTTGCATGGCGTCGTTTCGTCGCAGTAATTCTGATCTATGATTATTGGATTCTGGACGTCATCTATGTTAATATTCTGGAATATAATGTTCTCTGCATTGCCCTTCCCACCCTGCAAAAGCAGATTAATTGGGGGCTCATTTGAGTAAGTATCCAATCACCCACATGTTTATGAGTACGTGCCAAAATGTAACCATACAAACATTGATTATATTAAAAGAAAGAAATTAAGAGATAAATGAGATTAAAAATTAAGTAGGCAGTGATTAATTATGATTAATCACCTGCCATGTCTTAATCCGGACTCCATTAGTAGTGCCGCGAAGTTGTGCATTGTCTACCGTAACATCTGATACATAAGCTTCGGAATTATTAGCTCCTAAGCTCCCAATACTGGTAGAAAAATAAAATGACTCATCAAATAAGAAAATATGTAATAACCAGCAGTTTAATTAATGTTCTGAATATATTATTCTATGTTTTATTTATTGATTAAGTAAATCAACACCTGATACCATGGCCAGGACCGCAAACAGTGCTGGTGACTCTGACACTTTGAGATCCATTTACAATGGCAATGCAATCATCACCTGCAGTATACCCCGGCGATTATAAATATATATATATACATTGTGTTTGAATGAATATATGTGCAAGTTTGTATTTTAGCTAAAGGATATCATAATCATCACATTTACATTTAGTAAAATTTACATTAATACCACAAAACTTTTATGTGTTTACATATCTTATATGCACCCAAAGTTTGATATATATATTTACATTTTTAATACCTTGGCTTTGATAAATTTATGCATGTAAAGATATATTTCACTTTTAAAAATATAGTGATTGTGGTATTTTTTATGTGATGATCGAAACTCTGACTGTTTGCATGTAAATACGAGAGTTTAGGTGTTGGATATGTAAATACATAAGAAATATGTGGTATGTATGTAAATGCACCTTATAATTTTCAACAAATAATAATATTTCTATTACTATGAAAGGAATTTAATTTCTTGAAAAGAGAGGTGATATAAGAAAATGCGGGGTAGCAATTAAAAAAATACTTTTTTTCTTAAATAATTCCTTAAAAATAATTCAAAATTAGATTGCACTAAAAATTATTACATGCACAGTGTGCATGTAGAATCCATGTACAACACTGTTGTACAAGTATAAACCTGTGTACAACACTGTTCTACATGGAATCAGCATACATGCGGACTCCGTACGTAATATTCTCTCGTGATAATCTATCAATTAACGAAACTTACTTAAAATTAAAAAAAAACAATTAAATGCATGCATAATTGTATTAATTACCAGTTCCTATATTGCAATGATTTATCTGTATATATTTGGTTTCTGCGACTTGAATTCCATCTGTGTTTGGACTCGTCTCCGGCGCTTCAATGTTGATGCTTGCCGCAGTAACATTTCTGCAGGTATCGAATTTGATGTGAATCTGTGGGCTATTTTTCAAGTTCAGATTCTTCACTGTTAAGTAATTGCATGATCTGAAAGTTAAGGCCTGCATTCATTTTTAAATATATATATATA
>NW_018164698.1:1542504-1569510 GCF_001263595.1 Phalaenopsis equestris | reverse complement strand
ATAGTTATATATATATATATATATATATATATATAAAATTAAGTTTAGATTTTTAAGAAATTTTATAGATTTTAATGAAGATGAAATAAATAAATATTCATATATTTGACTAAGAACATACCGTAGGAGCAACCGTGCATGGCTGAAATATCAAAATCAAGTAAATCATGTAAGTCATTGATATTTAAGTTCTTGTAAAGATGATATTTAGAAGGCTGAAAATTTTTATTTTAGCATAGGTTAGGATTCTTCTGAGCAGTGGCTTTATAAATGAAAACATTGTTGTGCACTAATCCTGTGATTAGCACCGATTCAACTCTAAAATGGCGGTTAATAATATATCTTATTAATGCTTAAAACAAAAGGCTTCTAAATAATAAACAAAAAGATTGGTTCAGGCGGTGTTTGGTAGCATACTATCAATTGGATTTAGCCATGAATTCAACTTAATTCAAGCCAAAAAAATAATAATAATAATTAAATCTATTTTTTTCTTGTTTCGTCTTTTACTTCTCACATTCCGTCATTTTTAAGACATAAATATGAATTTCATAAATCCAATTGTGAGGAGGATTTATTCCGCCATTACTTGCAAAATCTTCGGCCCACAGGAATTTGATAAATTTGAATTTATAGAATTTGATAAATACTATTTAAGGTAAAACTTAGACATGTAAGTGACATGCATGTATCATCTATATTTGAAATTAATGTTAAGTCTTGTTTTATTTAATAAGAAAATACTCATTTTAAGATATGCTGAAAAATTGTTGATGTTATGGGCAATGAAAACATTTTTCCTCATTGAAAGATAGCCAAAAAGGCTTTTTTTTTAATGATAAACACTTTTATCATATGCATCAGTCATAACTTCAATCGTTGCATCCACATGCCACCTTAACCATACATAAAAATATGTATTTTAGTTTTTAAAAATAAAAAATGATGATATTTTCTTATGTAATATGAAATTTTTGAGTGATATAAATGTAGAAATTAAACTTTTGGAGTTACATATGTAGATAAATAGAAATTAGGTGAAATGAACCAAAATTTAAAGTTTTAGTGTTGACAATCTATAACTAAATTACAAATCAAAATACAGAATAAGCCTGGGTCATTCTTAATTACTAAAATTTGTCAAGACAAAAACATTGAGAAATAATTAATGCAAATTTATTAAGATATTAAAGAATTAATTAGAGCTTACTTGAGATTTATCTATTTTGCAAGACTTTGGCCACCAAACCTGACCATTACCGTTGATAGTGCCGCCGCCTCCCACTATCAGATTATCTACATGGCTGAAGAGCATCCACATCATTCTATTCTCGCTGCTCCAATCCGCTGCGTTCGATGAAGCTTCTATCGTTCCTTCTATCTGAAATTTATGATATATATATATATATAGTGTGTGTATGTGTGTATATATATATATAAAAAGAAATGGTTGGAGGCTATTATACGAGCCCCGATCACCCCTCATGCGCCTAAAAATTCGAGTACTACACCCTACACTCGGGGGGAATCAGACCTCACACCAGAGGGACTTACAACTGACAAGCAGATACCCAACCAACTTATTTGCGCGCGAGCACACACACACAATTACACGAGAAAATATTAGTTGCACAATACACTACATGAAATAGAAAGAGCGAGTGGAGGGACACCATCCTCTCCCTCTTCTTTCTCTCATTCTATTAGCTTGCCACAATTGCCTGCAACGCATCTAATATTTTCTCCAATTACACAAAATAATAGTCGGACTTCAGCTATCACTTTTTATTTATTTATTTATTTTATTCTCTTTAATTGCACATAGGAACTTTTTTAGTTTTATGTAAAATCTGTAAATATTGTAAAAGTATTTGGTAGGGAGTCTATGGATGCGAACTCTTTATACAATAATATTATATAATATATACTCATGTAGTACAAAAAACTCAGATCCATACATAATATTCTATCGTGAATATTTATCCAAAATACAATCACTGAATTACTTATATACTATCGACGGAATCCTTCTCACCTGTAAATAAACTTTTGATTTGCATGGGCCAGAAAAAACTATAGCTTTAAGCAGATACGTCGTCTTATTTGACACCACTAAAGTAGCAGGGCCGGTGGCAGAGCATGCTGCTTTCCATGCCTTCTCAAATGCCTAAACATATAAAAATTATGCAATGAAAACTATATATATATACGATCATATACATACAATTAATTAATTGGGTACATATCAACATACCAAAGTAGCGTCAGCTCCACCGCCTGTTGCACCATAATCACTAACGTTAATAACTATATCGTTAGCCGGAGAGCTTCCAACTTGATCAAAACTCCTCTTTGCTAACCCTTCTGTGTCAAGCAAAAGGGAGATGTTTAATAAACCGGATGAGACATAAAAAGAGGAGGCTTTCATTTGACAAACTCAAACCTTTAGGTTTGGTTTCAGCGTTATGAAACGTTGGTAATAACGGCATCAGAAGAGAAAACAGAAGAATAATAACTCTGGGAAGCATTATAAGAGAAGCCGGGAGAGTAGAAAGTTGGAGATTTGTTTGGTGTTTTTGAGTCTCATGAAAAATATAGACATAAACAGATGGATAGATGGATAATTGAATATATATACATATAAAGAGAGGGGGCGGGGTGTGTTGTGGATTAGTTTACGAGAGATTGAAGCATAAGGATCATTAAAGCTTTTCCCATGTTTTGACATCACAATTTAATCTGGTATTGCTTTAGTTTGAGTTCATCAGAAAATGGAGCTTCTGAAACTGAACAGATAAAGATGACATATTTAGAACATGCTTTATCTATCGAAGGTTTGTTTTTCTTAAGAAAATATGCTTTATCGATCGAAGGTTTTCATTCTTAGTTATGTGTTGGAGTTGCTTGTATGACTTGATAATTGGGTCATCGTGCATTCACGCTTGTACTTATTTAACAGATATGTATCTTTTGGTGTTCGTGCCAGTGGAGTAATGCGTGGACGTGTAAGGATCCCTATGTTTGGCCGTATAAGGATTGTTCTTTTGTGTCGTCTAATAATTGCATGCAATTCTTAGCTATAGTATGTATATGTTGTGTAAGCCCTTAGGGTTATTTGTTTTAAGTATTTTTTGGAACTGGTGTAATTTATATGTAGTTTTGTAATCGACTCAAGTTCGAATTAAATTTTAAAAATTATTATTTATTAATATATATATAATTGCTTAGGGAGCAAAGTTGAAATTTATTGATTTTCCCCTATCATTTTTTAGATTTATAGTGGTTTCTTCATAGAATTTTCTCCAATCTTTTGATGTGGGACAAAACAAAGAGGAGGTATCGGCGTAAGTTGTGCAAAGCAGGCGAGGCTCCCTAGGTGGAGCGCTTATTCTGGAGTCTCATGGCAAGTAGGCCCTAATGTAATACTTAAGGAGTGGACTCACTTGTCACGTGGCGCATGACCACTAGAGTTCGGATGCAAAATTTGAGTTGTGTTTTGATGGAAAAAATTTTCCACTAGGTGAGACCATTCCTATGTATTTACATAAGTCACACCCAAAAAGGCTGCAGCAGTGGGCGGAGCCGAATTTTGGGCAAACTTTTTGATTCATTTACATGGATTTATGTATCTATCGTCTTAATATTTGTTTTTTTTATAATATGAGAGGAAATATTTACATGCATACCACCCAATTTTTATATATTTACATTTATAAACTGAATCATATTTTTTATATTTATATCAAATTTATCATTAATTTAAGTATTATATAATATTTATTTATTTTGAGCTAAAAAGAGTCAACACGATCGAGCATGTTTGTGTTCAGCTCGTTTATAAATCAAGTTAAAAAAATTTGTTCATGTTTGACTCTCTTGTGTAAAGAACAGATCGAACAAGAGCTACTTACCGAGTTGAACATGTGTTATTCGCGAACAACGAACTTTTTTGACAGCCTACACACAACATATAAACGCGCAAACATAGTGTGATTTATGTCGTTTGGTGCAAGTTCTCCTACTTCCATGCGGAGTGGTTATTCCACTATCAGCAAGTGAGGAGAAATAAAATGGTTGAAATAGAGTTACAACTACACACATTAAAATCAAGCATAATCCCTTCTAAATATAAGAGATGATTAAGGCACACTAATAAAAATCTAAGGCGACCAATTTACTCCATATACAAACAAAGCCTCCAATACAACAATCTTCACCTTATCTCTCACATTCAGATAAGTTACCGATGACTAAATGAGCTCCAACATCAAAATGACTGCAACAAAATGGTTGTCTATGTCTGTACCCCCCTCCCAAAGGGATAAAGCCTCACTTAGTTCTTCAAAATGCCTAAATGGTTAATAAATCATGAGCTTGGATGTTCACAAAACTCATAAATTGGGTGAACTTATGCTCTTGTGGTACCTAATTTGTGAGTATGTTTGTTGGATTCTCCTTTGTATCTATCTTCTTCAACGAAATGTCATTGTCATCAATCAAGTCTCGAATAAAGTGATACATCAAATCAATGTGTTTGATATGAGTATAATGAATTGAATTCATGGCCAAGAATATCCCACTCTGATATCACAAAACACTATTAGAGACTCCCGCTCAATTTTCGAAGTCATCCAATAATCCATCCACATCACTTCCTTCATCCCCTCTGTCACTATCATGTACTTAGCCTTTATAGTAGACAAAATAATAGCAAACTGAAGAAATGATCTCTAACTAATTGAACCTCCAACAAATGTGAATAAATAGTCAATCATATAGTCCATGCGCCCATCCATATCACTCACATAGTCATAATCAGTGTATCACACACACAAATGAATAATAAATGAAAGACTCTCAAATATTAAATCAACATCAAATGTACCCTTCAAACACCTAAGAATATTATTCACAACTTGTCAATTACTCTATCTGAGATTATGCATGAAGCTAATCACAATACAAACCACTTGGTGTAATGATTGTTATAATACAAACCATGACATATATTTGACTGCCCACTACACTAGCATAAGAAATTGATCATTTTCCTTTGCTCTCTTGATTATCATTAAAACACTAATATGAACTCAACTAAAAGTGAAATATAATAGGTAGACTCAATGCCTTGCTCGAGTCATCAACCTTAGAACTTTTTGTCACCATTCAAACATATATATGCTCCTTGCAAAAGCCTAACATTTCCACCTGCTTTGTCCTTAAGAATCATGTGAAGAATTCTATGAGTTACACCTAACTCCCTCTAAAAATATTTATATAATTACTTCTTCATCCTATCAATCTTAATCTAACTAGTAGATGAAACCAACTTTTCATCATCATTTACAAGCATGTGGATGAACTCACCGTTGACTAACTTCTTAAAATATGCTCAATAATCATACTAGCTCCTCATGTACCTCTATCCCATCATGAACTGATCAAACTTCTTATACCGCTACTGTGGTGACTACTTCAACCCATATAAAGTCTTCTCTAATATGCAAACCAGGTCTTTTAAGGCTTCGTATCCAAGCGACTGCAATATATAGATCTCCACTTACAAATATTCATGCAGTCTTCATATCAAGCTACTTCAAAATCGATCTGCATTGTGATAAAAGTGCTAAGAGAACACATATCAATAAATAATTTATCATTTGATAGAACATCTCATCATAGTCAATCCTTTTTCCTTAGGCAAAGCCATTTGCCACTAACATTGCCTTATATTATACATCAACTTCATGTGATCCTTCTTTCTTTTCATAAACCTAATTGTGCCGAGTGGCTTTCCTTTCCAAAGGAAGCTTCATTAAACTCTAGGTAGTATTATTTCTAAAAGACTATTTTTTTCATCCATTAACCCTCACCAAAGATCACCATCTAGCTCTCCATAGCTTTATTATAGTGACAATAAATTTCAGCATCTATTACTAAAAAGTGTAAATACAATATGTAATATCTTCATGTCCTTCTTATTACTAAGCTTTTAAAATGAAATATATTTTTTTATGCATACATATTAATGTGATTGGGACATTAAAATATTATATAGATAAATATCAAAGTAGAGTTAAGTGATCGATATATTTATATATAAACATAAAGAATTATATAATATGCATTTGAATATTCCTTAATATTTTTGTTTGATCTCCACAGCATTTCGTCAAGCTTAAAAGCAATAATTTTCTTATTTACAAGGGTGCGTTGGTTAAACAAACTATACATTATTATCCTTTACCGTATAAGATCTTGTGAAATTAAGAAAACAAGCTGCCATGTCGTTTATGTATAATCATCTTACGTCTTGTGTTGCATTTAGTTTCTCATTCTCAAGCGTTGTAGTTGCTTGTGTGATTTGACAATCACATCAGTCTGCATGCATGTACTTAGTTTAACAGATGTACTTGCGGACATTAGAAGGATCACCAGCACATGTGAATCGCAGCATCAACAAAAGATTTTGGCTTGAGTTTGGGTGCAGTTTATTTGTGTTGGTTGGTTTCCTATTAATCCTGGATGCGGTATAGGGGCTGCATCCCGCGTATAGCGAATGCGCTTTCCTCCTATTGCCCTTCTGCCTTCAATTGTCTCCTCTGCGCTAGTCTCGTGCGGAAGCCCTAACTCTCTTCGATTCTCCTCATTTCTCTCTACCGTTTCCTTCATCCTCATCTTCTTATCTCTGATCTCCACCACAGCTCAGCAAGTAACCAATTCATTCTATAGAAATAGTCAAAATCATGTAACTACTCTTGTACCCTCTAAGGCCTAAACAACCAGGCCTAAATGTAATAAATTTGTGTGGAAAAATGTATATACTTACCTACCAATACATAACGATCCTCTAGTTAGAATACTGATATTTTCCCAAATACTGTTGTTGGCGCCCCTTTTTTGTTAGAGACTCTTTTTCTTACTTGATATACGGAAGCTAACTCTTCTTATAAAAATGAATAAAAAAATGAAACATTTATGAAATTATTTAAAAAATATCAAATATTTTTTAAAGGAAGTGTAATTAAAATTCTTTATTTATGGTAACATAAAATTTTATTCACATCTAATTTTTGTTGTATATTGTATTACATTCTTGATAGTAGAGTTAAAGTTTGTTGACTATATATTGTATAAAAATCTCTCATATACAAATAAGACATTTTTAGAAGTAGCTCATGTGAAATGTGAAATTTTTTTATGTAAAAAATCAAGGATATGAAATTTTATGAGATTTGGATCAACTTAAATGATTATTTAATGTAAGTGCCCATAAGTACTAGACACCTCACCACTAACAATATTCTCCATATAACTGAATTATTGTATATTGACTATGATAACACCTCTATTAGCTTCTCTTATAACCTATATATAGCATATGTATCCAATTATTGTTCACTAACTAGAATTATGCATTTCCCCTAATTTATCGTGTGTTGCTTCATCTCTTAACAGGGTCTTCATCCCTGTTATCTCACGGTATGTCTTCATCTGTGATCTTCAATAAGCTATAAATAATAGCTTTATTCGCAGTTGAAGAAAGCATTGGTATAATATAGTAAATATTTATTGTTGAAGATAAATATCATGATGGATGTAGGAGGGTCCTAGAGGAATTGAAGATATTATTAACAGTTGATTGTTTGTGGTTTGATCATTCATTCATCTTGTAAAAGTTGAGACCATCGATAAAAAATGAAGACACAAGTATTGATAGAGATAATGAGTATCAACATTATAGTTGAGAATATCATGTCGAAAACAACAAGCTTCAATGCTATTGACATTAGTGATCACAAAACATAGTAGCATTTGTAAGTATAAGGGATTGATATATATGGCTCTGTATTATCTTACACAATATTTTCTTGTTGAATTCATCAAAGCATTTCTAAATATGTGAAGTGTGCATTATTAATTTGTTTATTGATTGGAAAATTCTAGTCCATTCAACTACAAAATCAAAATCTATTGAGTGGTTCATGTTGCTCATTCTTGATCATATATTATTTTGTAAGCATTTAAGTGTAATAAAGTTGTCAGAACGTGACAATTTTATGCTCTTTAGATTCATCTCCTGAAGATGCACTTTTCAACGAAGTCAAAAATCGTTTGACAACATGATAAAATCGAAGTAAATGATTTATATTTTCAAATGTTTTGCATGAATTTCTTTTTGCACATAATAGTCATGACAATAATTAATTTACTTTATCTTCTTCTCCCTTCTTCAAAGCAAAGGGGGGAAATAGATGAGCTCAAAGGGATAAAATTTTCAGTAACTTCCAAGTCCCCATAGACTTTCGATTGTGTCGAGCAAAACAATAATGGCCCCCAAAGACTTTTTTCGCATCCATTATCACCCTAATGTTGAAAAATTGAGCGCACATATCTATTCTTTAAAGACAAGTACTATTTCAAAAGCAAAAGGAATTATCCAATTCAAGCAATTGTAAGGCTCAAGGTATGGGCTAATATGTCACCTCCATGAAAGGTGGATTTTAGGGGCACGTAACAAATCCTCAAATTAAATTTTATTTATATATAATATCACTATTATAATGTTTACGTTATTTGATATTTATTATTATAAACTTCCAATTTTTATGCTCTTTCGCCCACAATATTTATTTATTTATCCCGTTAAAAAAATTTCATACCCTCATATTTGTGAAAATTTATATATTTATATGTAAATAAGAGTTAGGGGTTTAGATGAGCCGAGCCAACTCGAGGTCGGCTCGTTAATGAGCTCACAAGCCGTGCTTGTTGAGCCACGAGCATGAGTTAGTTGGCACGTGAGCGGGCTCGATTAGCTTACCATTAGTCATTTTGATGTATTTTCCGGTGAGCTGTCGATGCATCATTTTCCTTTTTCAACAACCAACACCTTGTACGATGAGCTATCATAAAAAATAATAATAATAAATAAGTGTTTAGTTCAAGCTTGCAAGCCAGCTGCTGCCACTATAAGCCAAGCTCGAACTCACATTTTGACAGACGAGCCGAGATAGAGATATATAGTTACACGATACTCATTTGGTATGTAAATGCCTCTTTTTTATTTAATTTCAAGCTAAATTGGGAGAAGATATTTTTTCTGGTCTTAAATAATTAAATGATAAAATTTGTAATTTAATGCACAGGAATTTGGTATTGCTTTCGTGTTGTCTAATTGACAAACTATTGGAATTTTATATGATTTACATTTAAAAAATATCTCTACCTATTTCTTACTTCGCTATGCTCTTTTAATTTCCTAGAGCCTTCATGTGCGAAACAAAGATGTAGTACTTCTAAGTTGCCTGTCTTTTAGATTGCTTGCCTCAATTTTATGGTATTGAATTTTATGTATGGTAGGAAAAAGACCCTTGCTAGAAATTTTAAATAAACTTGTATAGTGTATTTGGGGCAGCTGCAACTTATTGAATGAGCAGTAGTGAAACTGTTTTTAGGATAAGTTGTTGTTAGAAAGCAACTGTTGGTGAAGCTATGTGTCTGCTTGATTGATCTTTTGTATTGCAACTGTTCTGAGAAAAATGATTATATATATATATATATATATATATATGTATGTATGTATCTATTAACAAAATTGTAATAATAACAAGCAATAATATTATAACATTGTCTTTCATGTCCAAACTATCAAGTCTTCTTGAGAATTTTTTTCCAAAACTTCTTTTCAGACAAAATTACTATCTATAGGGGATTCCTGACTATCATTGACCCATCTAAAACATTTACAATCGTCAAGTATTCTATTTATGGGACACTTACAGAATCTCCTCCCATAGTTAACTTCTCATCCTGACTATTAAAAAACCCCCTTGGTATAAAAATGAAAACCAAAACTTATAATGCATCAAAAACCTAATTAAACCACATAAACACCCGTAAAACACATTCTTCACAAGCTATACCCTCAAGGTAGAGATCACTCCACAACCTAAGGAACACAAATTCTTCACTAAACACCAGTCAAATATAATTTTCGCAAGTTAAAACAAAATCAAAAAAAGAAATGCAGCAAAAAATCTTGAAAATAGCATAATATAAGAGGTGGAGGAGAGGGGAGCTGAGCCATTGGAATTTAAAACCGAACAAGTTCGAATATTGGAAGAGTAAATATACCACAAAATTTTAAGTTTGATTCCTTTAGAAGAGGCACACTCAAATGAAGAAGGGAAATCATGCAGCGAGAATTCAAAAATAAGGGAAAGGTAGCACAAGCAGAGCAGATGAGAAGATATTAAAACACGAGGAGAAAAGGCGGACCAAAATTTATATCAGAGCTCCGCAAACACTTAATTTCCTGGTGACAGAATAGAGAATGTCATTGCAGACGACGCCCCAAACAACACAAAATTGCTATGGTTCCATGCTACTTATGCGTTGTTGCCTCAAACATACTGCTAGTCTAGTGATCAAGTGTTTTATTTCTAATGACAAGGTATTGAGTTTAAAGATTTAGAAATCATCCTGATAATAAACATATTGTCATTAATGCAATATTCTATCTTCTCTTATATCAACCCTAACTCTGATACTAATTTATCCTATGACACTAAATCTCCTACATAATTTGTTTTTTTTAGTAAGCCTGCAATCTCGTTAAAATATTATATAGACATATTAAATTCTAATTTAATGCTCAATATTCTAAGAGTCACTGAGAACTCAAACTGCTTGCAGCAACCTTCTTACAATGGCCATTGTGGAACACTAAATAATTTATAAAACATTTTAACTTTTCTATTGATGTCTCATTTCAAACACTTGCTTGGCAAATTGAAAACTAGCCCCATTGAATCCATTTTTTTTTCAAATATAGTAAGATCATATTTACTTAGAAGGGCAAAGCTTGATAAAACACTAGTCTGATCATATTCAACACGTAGTTCATACTCTTCAAGTGCAGTTCAATACTAATACTTAGGCTGAACTCCTCTATGATGCAAATCCAACATGACTTTATCTGGTGTTAATAAGGTGTGATTTATATGCTTTTTATAGAGGCATCAAAACTTAATCATTGAAAGGTAAGTAGGAAGCTATGATGTTGCTTGCACAAAACTGTCAACATCATTCAAGAACTCATTCGTGAGTCTTTTTATGTCATCTGTAATCTTAAATTTTTTATTATTCATTGGCGCCTTATAGATTTAAGTACAGATATTAAACACAGTTAAATAGATTGTTTCATACATAAGTATGAATGTAACAATTGATCACATAACACGTAACACAAATGAGGAATATAATTAGAGATTTCTTGTGATTTTGATGGAAACTAGGTTTTATTAGAAATGTTCAGAACGCTATAATAAAATTGGGGCTTTAGTGAAGTCACCAAGAAATGACAAACAATATTTCTAGTTTGGTTATGGAGTGTTTAAAAAAATTTGAGAGTTTTGGATGGCCAAATGAGGCTATGGGTATAACATACATTAAGACCCATCTTTAACCAAAACTCATCTTGGCTTATTAACTATAGATATAGCACACAATTAAACTATACACCTATGTCGTACCTAAACTTTCATTATACTTGTAGCACTCTAAAATTTAATATCCTACTAAAATTATCAATCCTAAACCATTTTTAAGAGTGAAATGCAACTTTTCATGCATAGGCTTAGAACACCCAAGTCTTGTGCATGTAAACATGGAAGTTGAGGTGTAAGATATGTAAACACAGAAAAATTGTATGGTAGGTATGTACATTTCTTAACCCTAAAGAAATAAATTACAGAAGATTGTAAATATATAGGAATTGAGTTGTATGTATCTAAATTTTCACAACCCTAAATAAGAAATGAGCTTTCAATATCTCGCATCTAAACTTTCATATTTACACGCATATCACTAATCACACATACAAAAAAAAAAGGTGCGAGATATGTAAACATCGAAGAATTGTATGTTGGGTACGTAATTTTTTGCATTCTAAAGCAGCCAAACTCACAAAAGTGTATAAATACATAGCAATTGAGTGGCATGTATGCAAATGTTTCTATCCCTAATAAGAAGGGAACATTTATATACATAGCACACCTTTCTTATTTATTTGCACATCTCGTACCTAAACTTTCAAATTTGCAATCACCACGCTAAACCTTGAATATCACACCAAAAGAAAAATATGAATTGGGTTGCATTCTAAAATATAAATTGAAATTGTATGGCATGTCATTGAGAATTCAATTTTAGGCATTAGATATGTAAATACATTAGAATTGAGCGGTATGTATGTAGACCTACCCCCTAACTATAAACAAGAGGGAGGGGGTGGGGTGCGCGATGAACCCTAAAGGGAGGGAGGGAGGAAGGATGGGAAGAGACCTAAAGGGAGAGAGGAGGATGGGAATATTCTGTTTCCTTGTCGTAGCTGAGTAGGGCTGTCAATTTGGCTCGTTGTTCGTGAACAGCTCGTCTTCGGCTGTGGTAAACCCAAAGGAGCCGAACACGAACAAATTTTTATGCTCGAAATGTAAACGAGTCGAACACGAATAACAATTTGTAAAAAAATTTATATAACTTTTTATATAACAATATATTACATATATTATTTATATAATAATATTATATATATATTTATGTCTAAGTTTAAATCATAACACCTCATGTGACAATGTGATTAGTATCTTCTTTTGTATATATTTGATCCAGGTTCCAATCCCACACTTTACAACTATTTTTCTCAATTTTAGTTTAAGGAGCCAATTTCGAGCCGAACACGAACTTGAGCCGAACACGAACACACTGTTCACGAGCCGATTTCGAACACGAGCTATTTCGAATGAGCCGAATACGAGCCAATCCTGAGCTCGCTCAAACTCGACTCATTTACAACCCTATAGCCGAGCATAGGTACATGGCCACTCATTACCAAGAGATCTTCGTGAGTGAAAACAAAAAGATGACAAAAAAATGAGCATTTTTTGGCGCTCGGGTTTGATATTACACGACTTAACTTAGCAATAAATTAGCAGCTAAAATTCTAGCGGTTAAGTTCATCAGCTGAAATTTCAGCTCTTACTTGATAGCTTTTACACGATTACTCTATTGGCTAAAAGTGACAGTTGCCTTTCAATCCATTAAACTAGAATGACATTTTCAGTCGGTATTCAAGTATCTAATGCCTATGCTTCAACTTTTACATACATAACATCTCAATCAAACATCAAAATGTGTATTTAACTTTTTAAAAGTTAAAATGGTGAATTTTTTATGTGATGTGAAAGATTTGTGTAGTATAAATATAAAAATATAAAATTTTGGTTTCAGATATGTAAATATATAGAAATTGGGTGGTATGTATGTAAACATCGCTTTATAATACTCAGGCACAATAAAAAGGAAGAGAAGAACCAAAGTCTTAGGGGCAGCTGCAGCTACGCTGCCTCAGAAAGCTGCTGCGGAGAAGCTGCTGTAGGGAAGCTGATTGTCCGTTTGTTTCAGCTGCGTGAAAATAGCTATGGGGCAACTGTTTCTGGAAAAAAGACCATTCTGTCATTGTTTAATAAAACTGTCTAAATCAGAATTGTGATAACCACAAATTTGATACTTAAGAAGTAAAAATTTATTTCAAAACAGAATAAAAGTTCAGATACAAAACTCACTTAACAGTGAGTATCAAAAATGCTAAAGGCAAAGAAAAAATAATAAAATTACAAGTATAATAATGATAATATTATTTTGAACATGAAAGCGGTGTATGTCCATGCCTTTCCCAACTCGGGTCATTTTGAAGGCAGTATTCAACACAAGCGTGGTACGAGTTTTGTGCAAACAACGACAACTTCACTAAAAAAAGTTTACACTATTCTTAAGAATTATTTCACAGTAATTAAAGCAACATATAAATCTAGAAGTTAAAGAAATCGCCCCCAAACGGACCCTAAGCACAAGACCAAAGCTGTGGAATATGATGATGATATTTTTGAGCATTTTGAAGGAGTAAATGGTGTGTATTATTTGATCAAAATTAGAAAATTGAACTAAATCAAATAAATTTGTTTGATTCAGCTCAGTTTCAAAAATCCAATTTAATTTTTATTTTTTAAAGCTTTAATATTTCATTTTTGATTACTTGTTCATTTTTTATTTTCATTTAAGGGAACAAATCGAAAAATTGAAATTTAATTAAAATTTTTTATTCTATTTTAATTTCATATAGAACAAATTGAAAAGATTTAAATTTACATTATATATGTAATATTTTATTGAAATAAATAAGTGATTCATAAAATTAAATTGATATTATATATTTAAAATTTATAATTCATAAGGTTTGTTCATAAACAAATTGCAACAAACTATTAAATTTTTATTATTTCTTAATTGAATAGTTTAAATTCAATTAAATTTTGATTTGGTCAGTTCAATTTTATAAAATTTAATTCAATATTTTGAATTTGAAATTCTAATTACAATCAATATGAGTAAGTTGAAAATCAATTCATCTGAAAAGACCAAGTGCTCACCCCTAAAAGAGGTTCTCATAAATGGTGCCCGGAATGAAGGACACTTGGAAGAGTTGCTTCAGAGAAGATAGAGGAAGGATATAAACGCATTACAAAAAAGTTGGCGAATACAACGGGGAAGGAATGTTCAAAGTTTCTGGATGGTGATTCTCATAAATGATGTCTTAAAGTGGAGAAAATATTACGTTCGACAAATCAGATGTGTGGATGACAGCGTTGACGCATCATGCCATGCATTCAACAACATGGTGCGATCTACACTGTCGTCTGCACGCTCGTCCTCTTGACGTAACATTTTCTCCTGGAATCTAGGACAATTGGACGAAATATTTTCTGGTATATTGGAAAAGTTGTGATAGAAAAATATAAATGAATAAATTTGTTTACCACATTATCTTAGTTAAAATTTTCATGTTTTTTCATCACATTTATTATTCTATTATCTATTCAATGCCATATGTTCTAAATATTTATTTTAAGACATTTATATACATACCACTCAATTCTTATGTTTTCACATATCTAACACCTAAATTTTTTTTTTATATAGTTATACCACCCAAATTTTTCATATCACATAAGAAAAATCAATTTTGCCACTTTTAAAGAATGAAATAGACATTTTCATGCATGTGTAATATTGCATATGTCTAAAAATTGAAGTTTAAGTGTTAGGTATGTAAATACATAAAAATTAAGTGGTATGTATGTATTTACATATCTAACATCTAAATTTAAATGCATACCACTCAATTCATATGTATGTTTCATTTTTAAAAATTAAAGTGGTGGTAATTTTGTTGTGAAATGAAAGATCATCAGCTTATCCGAAACTGTGTTTGAGTTTTTACACTAAACGCGAGCGGGCCGCGTTTCAGGATAAACAACTTATCCTGAAACACATAAGCTGCCCCAAACAGATTCTTAGTTAGTATTAATGTTTACTTGTTAGATATCTAGTTACAATTGAGTGGTATTCATGTAAATAATTTATAGCTGCATTTACAAACAACCCACCCAATTCCTATGTATTTATATATCTAACAACTAAAATTTGCACATTACATTTCTAACATGAGACACGGCTGTTTTAATCTTTCAAAAATGAAATATAAATTTTCATGCATAGATAATGTGGAAATATATAGAAATTTAAAAGTAGGGGTTAGATATAATACATAATAATGGAGTGGCGTGTTTGTAAATCTTTGAGTAATATAATTGACTGAAATTTATCCCTAGTAGGGGTGTAAGCGAGTTAAGTCGACTCGAGCTCGGTTCGATAAGTTGCTCATGAACTGAGCTTGATGAGCAGGCTTAGCCAAGCTCAAGCTAGCCCTGACTCAACTCATAGCTCGTGAGCCGGCTCGTTTAAAAAATATCCATATAAAATACACTCAAAATATATTAAATTTGAAGAAATTATTTTTAAAGTATTAATAATGTTTTTAAAAAATAATATTACATATTTTATATTAAGTGATTTATTATTATTATTTTCTTATTGTTAATTTTATTTATGATTTTATTATAACATTATGTTAAATTAATATTATTTTATCTCATTTAGAATAAACAAGTTGGCTAATGAACCGACTCGAACTCGTCAACTTAAACTTGAGCTAAATTAATCAAGCTCATGCTCAAGCTCAAATTCAAATCAAGAGTGTCTCGAACTAGGGCTTGTTTACACTCTCGAGCCCAATCCTACTCGAAAAAATTTTCCATACGGAGAGCAGACGTTACGTGGACTTTAGTAATATACCGTAATGTGTGCTATACTGGGCCCATCTCATAAAATATTTAAAACATAAATTTTTTTATGGGAGTTATTGAAGTGAAACCACGAAGATTCTTTGAGATTATTGCAACGAGTTATTAAAGTGAAACTGCGGAGGCTATTGGGGGTTATCGTGGAGTTATTGCATTAGATTATTGAAGTGGAACTGCAGAGATTACCAGGGGGTTATTGCGGTATTATTAGAGTTAATACCCCAATAACACCGAAATAATACCCAATAACCCCGAAATAACATCAAATTCAATTCAAATCTATTAAATTTGATATTATCTCAGGGTTATTGGGGTTATTTAAGTGTATTAAATTTAATAATTCTACAATAACTCTCAATAACACTACACGGCTCTGCGATTTAGAATTCAATAACCCCAATAAAAAAATCATATTTTAGTATTTTATGAAATGGGCCGTTATAACAGTCGAGTCTACACTAGCTGTGCGTCTGCTCTCGTGGAAAATTTTCAGAAAAGCCCAGTGACTGCAGGCCCAGCCGCCTCTACATATCTCCGCCGACTTTATGACCAGCGGTTTCGGTTCCCTCGGTTTCTCTACTTATACCAACGCCTTTCATCATCGCGCTCGCAGTCAGCATCTACCTCTTTATATCTCAATATCCTCGTTTCCTTTGGTGCCTCCGTAGACCTATAGCTTCTAAACCAGGCTAAGGACCGGGAAACATGGCCGGGATGGGGGATGGAGTATCTGATCCTAGGTTACACTTGCCTGGATCGGATCGGCAGAAGCAGAAGCGGCTAGTTTTCGACAGACGCTACGGCTGGGTGTACCCTATCTCACTCTTTCGTTTACTCAAAACATTTTAAACTAGTCCGTAGAGAACATGTAAGATTGTTTTCTTCCATATTTACAGGTTTGATGAGTGGAAAGACCCCGCAGAAGAAGCTTTAGCTGGCGGAAGGGGAATGTGAGCCAATGACTATTCCTTCTGGCTTTTGTAATCTATGATTTGGTATTGTCTTTTGGTTTATCTTCTTGAAACCTGTTTTCAGTTTCTGTATTTTTTTTTTCTCTGAATAGGTTTTGTGTGGTGCCAATTGCTAAGTGTTTGCTCAGGATGGCCTCCCAGTCGGTAGTAACGCGGAACAATACTGTTTTTTTTTTTTGTTTTTGTTTTTTATTCATTTATTTGTTGAATTGATACGGTCTTTGAAACATTAAACACTATGCTCTTGGTTATAGAAATTGATTGTACTTTCTTCATGGTGTGTTGTCTCTCGGACATTCTTCATTACTAGTCTATCAAATGCACACCTTTTATTAAGGAATAATTTAACTGGGAAGAAGAGTTGGAGTGACATCTATTTATTAGAAGATAATTGGATATAGATTTACATGCAGAATATGCACTTGTTAGATAGGCTGTAAAAATGGTGTTAGTTGATGGAGAAGAATGGGGTAGACTTAAGACAGGATGGATAGAAGTTATTCAAAATGATTTGCAAAGAATAGGTTTAATATTTTGAAGTGTTACTTAACAAGAATGAATGGATAGTGAAGATTGATATAGTTAAACCGAAGTAGTTGGAATAAGGTTAATGATGATGAAATAAACCATTATTTTTATTGCATAGAAACAATATTTTAGGTGGTGTATGTGGCTTATATATGTAGCTATACTGTCTAGGGACTCATCAATGGCAATCGTGGAAAGTGGTTGGAATTTTTGAGGCTTTAGATTATTATTAAAATTTAATTTTTTTTATTAAATGCTAGTAGACCATGGAACATATTGGCAGTTGAGACATTCTAACTATTATTTGTTTAATACAAGATAAAAATGTTCTGAATTACTTGGTCAATATGGGTTAGACATTTAAGACAAAATATACACTAGAGGAAAGGTGGAGTTACTGGTTGATTTTAATTGTTTTTTTTATTTGAAGGCTGCAATTTCTCATGGCAAATTCTTCAATTTTATGTAACGAAATCCTTGACAAATTTTTAATTGAAATTTCTATTGGTTTTATATTGTATCCACCAATCAACATGTCACCCTTCCCCAAACTTGATTTTTTCCTAACCTTCATCACTAGATCTCTCAAGAAAATCTTTTTTTTGATACATTTTCTCACTCCAATTCGACCTTGTGAGGTTCCCTCGATGCATCTTCTCTGTAGTGACCATGGGATGTACCGAAATGATGTTTTTTCTATTATTGTTTTGGGGGCAAGATCACATAAAATTTTCTACACATTATATTATATAACACATAATGATAAACATTGTTTTATAAACTACCACTTAAGAGATATTGATACCATTCACCATAAATAACACTTCTTTTTTTCCGACAAATTTAATGACTTTTTTACTGTCATGTTATGTCCTGGGGCTTAAAATTAGCTAAAATGCGAACGAGTGGTGGAAAATTAAGTTTTTTCTTTATTATTTTATTTCTATCACTAACATTTATTATCCACAAATTAAATGAAAGAGCCACTAAAAAAGTTCAATTAAATTAACCAAATAAAAAGTTACCTTTCAGGTTGCTGATCACACTTTATGTAAATATTTTCTCTTTTAGTATTCATCTTAATCAAAAGTTTAAACTTGAAAAATATATTTAAAATAACATAATGAATTATTAAAAAATAACTCAAAAACAATCACACTTCTGAACTATAGTAATCCAAAGAAATGAGACAATATGCATGCTAATCATTCATTTTTCATTCTTGAAAATCATATAATAATCTAATATATTCATAACATTTATTTAATGAAAAATTTAAACTTCTAGTATGCCATAACTTTAACTTCAATTTTATTTTATATTCTTAACATTCACATTTGCCTTAGAGCACCCTTAAAACATAACCCAACACATCTTTTACTGATATTATCCCGTCGGCACAGCGGTTAATAATCTAAATATCACAAATAATATGAGGTGGAAAGATTCTTACCAACCCCTGGTCGATATTATACTATTGGTATAGCTGTTAGCGATTTAAACATCACATTGTCTTGGTTGGTAAGCTATCTCTACTCATTACCGACTGATTTATTCTGTCGGTACAACGGCTAGTGATCACATCACAATTGTTTGGGGTGATAGTAAAACAATTATGCGTGCGGGTACACTAATGTCCCCTGCCTGTATCATTAGAAGGTGATCTGCTCCTTTTAACATGCACATACAAACATTCGTAAATAAACTATTTCATTATTCATAACATACATTCTTCCGAGACATTTTCATTCATCTACAAACATACATATTTACTCTAATGTGCAACTATTTATCATGCATATATTTTCTATCATGCATATTTTGCATATCATATATATTTTTCATGCATATATTTTCTATCATGCATATTTTGCATTTCATTCACATCTTTCATGCATATATTATGTTACCTTTCTATCATGCAACCCTTTCCTGCTAACAATATGATGAATCTATTGTAATTTATTGTAATTTAAATTTAACTGAGCTAGAACATACATGCAGTCAAAAATACATTTTGAAATAAAACAAATTAATGAGATTTAGAAATGTAATTACATATCTTAATCTTCAAAACCCTCTTTAAAAGCTTCTTTGTTCACTTAACCTATTGGCAGTAATTAAAAACTTAATATATTTAATTAAATATGCGAAAACTTTACATTCTAGTCTTTCTTCTTTCTCCTCCTACTTGAGTATTCTTCCGTCATTGATTTCTGATTTAAGAAAACCTAATATTAACCATTAATATATTTTCAATTTCCTTACAATTTAATAACCGATAAAATTCTTCACTCACCTCGATTATGTAGATCACTCATGCATAAGTAATGATCTTTATCTCCATTCAATTTGAGACTTTAATAGCTCGATATTGATTTCAAAAGCACACACAATTTACAATTAAAGTATAAACTTAAATTTATAAAAAAATTCACTAATTAAATTATGATATAACCCATTCCACCTAAAAAATTATTCAGCTGTCTTAACCACGTGTGCAAGCTTCCATTTCCTCTCCTCCGTGCATGAAGCCCGCACGCGGCATGCTCCTTCTACCAAAACCTTTGACTTATAATATCTATTTTATATTCATAAAAATTTAATATTAATATCATGACATTATTATTAACTAAATTTGCGTAGTTTGATAACTTAAATATCATTCTTACCATGTACCCAACATTGTCTTTAAACCCATGCTCGTGAGCTTTAAACTCCCTGATGGGGCATGACTCCTCTTTCTTCACACCTTGGCATAGAAGGAGCGCGCTAAGCTGTCTCTTCCTTCTTCCTTCAAACTCTTTTTCCTCCTCTTCCTCTGGATTCGATCCTCTCGCCTTTTTTCCCTTACACAAGCGGCGACAAACCTCTTTATGCAAACACTCACACAATTTGTCAAAGCCCAAGGTATAATTTGCCTCCTCTCCTTCACCTACGGCTAGAGCTTGGGCTTCATTCTCACAGAATGACGTCAAACCTAAGCATGAGCCGCTCCTTCCTCCTGCACGAAAGCCTTACCTTCCCTTTTGGCTACGCAAGCGTCGTTCAACTTCTTTTACGTGTGTTGCTAAAACTTAGGTAGGAAAAGCACTTGAATCCTCCTCTTCTTCTTCGCACTCAGCCTTTCACACTCTCTTCTCCGTCTCCCTCTCTCTCCGTTGCACTTGGTTTGAAATGGGGAGATGAGACTCTTTAAGTTATAACTGCAAGGATGTTGAGCCTTTTGTTTATTAGTTTATTAATATATTTTCATTTATTATTTTGTTTATTTATTTAGTAATTACTGTTACCCTCTCAAATGTTTTCTTTTTGACAATAAATGTTTAACCCCTTCTTGATAAAGACATCTAGATTGAATTGTTGTATTCTCTACTGCTTGTAATAGGCATGCAGTAGCAGATTTTTAGCTCCAAACTCATGGTTTTAGGTTTTGAATCATAGGTATCAAAAGATGGTCTAGTTAATGGGGGCCTCATTCAGAGGGCTTGTTTTAGTTGTGATTATTTTGTTACATCTCTTGGGAAGGCATCAATTTCTCTTGATGAATTATAACGGTCATAAGGAGCTAATATGAGAGACATTTTAATGGTATCAGTTTAAACTGCTTACAAGTATGTTGTGGCCTAGTCTCAAGAATATCAAAGTGAAGAGAAAAAAAGTATCATCCCATCCCAAAGGAGAACATTTTTCATAAAATGATGTTTAATTATTGTCTTGATAGTTTCTAATATCGAGTACTTGGAGATATTATAAATACAATATCAAAGTTTTTAGTTACCGGGAGTTTTAATGCCAAACATCATATAGTTTTCAGAGGGTAGAATATTTCACTTTCTCAAAGAATCTCTCTACATGATCACTAGGAGATGAGGTTTCAAATGAGCACAAATACTTATGTTTAATTACAACTTTAGTGTGACACTCGAGCACACTCTTGGTAAAAATATTATTATGCCCTAGATTAGTGGTTGCTGATTTTAGTTTTATATTTAAGGCGTGATTGGGGATGGATAGCCAATCAAATCATAATTCCACATTTCTATCATTCCTACTAAATTTTATGAACCTACTCTACTAGTCATGATTTGCCTCCTATTAGATATTATGAGTAGATTGGAGTTGCTATCTTGTAGACTTAATGGCTCTGTTTGGCTTGAAGAGGACTTTTGTCTGGATTTAATAGGAAAAATCAGAGTTAAGATCATGAATATAAGCAACCTTGAGCCAATTTGAAGACTTGTCTCTTAATTTGTTGAAGATGTTCTGAGGGACTGTAGAATCAGAAATTTAGCCAAATTTAAACCAATTTAACCATTTGTTTTAATTTCATAGAGAGGAATCAAGGAATTTGAGAATTGAGAATTTGGTTTGAGGACTTATGTCTCAATTTGGCGGATATAGTTCGGGGAATTTGTGAGATCAGGTTGCTTTTGGCCAAATTCAGGGTTTAAGTCTCTATTTGGTAAAGAATATTTTGATGAAATTTAGAATTTAAGAGACTTCATGACAATTTGGGGATTTAACACTGAATTTTGCGAAGGTCTAAGAAATTTGGAATTAATTTTGGGCTCTTTAGATTTGATCACATAAGACTTTATACTGGTTTGATTTGAAGTTTGTCTATATATAGGGACTCTTGCCTTTAGATTTGCTAGCGATGACCTGAGAGGCTTAAGTTTATGATTTAACAGCTTTTTGTCAAATCAAGGTTGTTAAGTCCCACATTGGGTATCCCTACAATGTAATTTCAAATCATGTGATTGAGCCAACAGAGCACTTGCTAGACAATAATTTTAAATAAAACTATGACAACACCAACAACAACAAGAAGCCTTACGTGGGTCCGCCCCTGCTTGAAGGAAACCCAAATGTGAGTCGAGTGATATTACCTCATAGGAGAGAAACTCGTACGACTTCGCTTTAAATGATTCTTGTTAGAAAGGCCTTGAAGAACTTATACAAATGCTTTACAAAATTTTTTTATACGACACATATTTATGGTTGCTATGTAGTCTGTTTGAATGTTAATCTATGTTTGCTGTTTGGTAGGGGCATGATTTGGAGCAGAGGAAAAATACCTTATAACTCTATTTATATGGTTCTCAAATATTGAGGTTTATGGCTTTTATTTAAAAGCTTTTTTGGAGTGGGAATAATGACTCGAGCACTAGAGTCGGCCTTTAGGTGGGGCTTGCAACCTCACTACATAGATAAAGTGGTTTTGTTGTTATGGGTGCTTCACGTTTTTTAAGATGTAGACCATTGCCATTTCATGATTTTTTCTTGATTTCACGATTGATGTTTGCAAACCTAACTTTAGTAAAACCCAAAGGATATGATTTTATTAAAATAGCTTGATGTCTTATATTTGATTAAATTCGTGTGAGGGTAGTCAGGTCTAGCATTGGCTAGTAACCAAACTTGCATGGGAGAGAACTTGGCTCATCATAAATAATTTTATGTATACAATGGCAATGGTCTCGACAGTATGCCATATTAATTCAATAAATACGTGAAACTTACCTATTGACTCAACATGCACATGGTCACCTCGACAATTATGAAGGTGACTTGATGGGAATGTTGAGGTTTCAATCACTATGCTATTCAGTAGGCCATTTTGCTAGCTACTACTTGGTTGTCTCAATGGGTGCACTGGTTTATGGGCGATACACTAGCATCCTATTAAGTACCTAATTTTTCTAGAACAATGCGCTAGCATCTCAATGAACATTTGGGTTGTTTCAATGAATGGCCGAGCATTTTAATGAGCACTTGGGTAACTCAACTGACGCAGTGGGAAGATCTACTTTTAATCTGCTAATATAAATTTAACATGCCAACTTAGCTTGATTTGATTCATGGATTTTATGTTTGGAATTTTTTTAATCAGATTTTATTCTTAAATTTCTTAGCTTCACTTTAGTTTATTGCTTTAAGAACACTGTCCAATTTATTTTTTATTGTAAAATATCTTTAGTGAGGTTTATTTGTTGTGTAAAGTGAAGATAAGGGTTTCACATCCTATAGATGGCTAGTCACATAGGAATCAAGCAAGGATGGTGATGTTGTCTGACAACTAGAAGGCCAGGAAAGGAGATTGGTTAAATGATGTTGGCGGGCCAAAATATTTGTATTTTTTCACTGTTCATATCTCCCCCATAACACAATCTTTTTTGGGATTGGTTTTAGAATTTAATTTTATTGCGTTATGAGTGAAGCTCCCATGAGCAACACTTTCACTATAAGACTATTAATGCTTAGTGGCAAGTTTCATAGGCGTTAAAAGGGAATATTTGCTGTCATTCTTCTGCATTTGTGCAGAAGAATCTCCAATCTCCTCTCCATTCACTCTAGTGATCTTAGTTAGCATACCAAAATGGAGTTGGAGTGACCCGGCAAGTACCCAACACCACAAGATTATGGTCGCTTTATGGCTACTTTGTTGAGAACACAATGAGGCTTTCTGTGAACATTTCTGGTTTAGAGCCACCATGAAAGGCTTATGGGTGACTCCATCCAGGGCACCTTAAACCAAAGGCCAATATCCATTATTGAAGAAGATAGACAACAATACATATAATAAGCTATATTGCCTTCGTGCTTCTCCTTGCTTCCTTTGAAATCAGAGGGAGGTTACATTTTATGGAGAAGGGGAGCATGTGTCGTTGGCCGAAGATGAACACCACAAAGAGATGGGGTTCAGAATGGTGGTATCGTGGGCAATCATCGATAACGTTCTTCAAAATATCAGTGCATGGGATCCATGTCCTTTGGGACATGGGCACCATAAATGCTCATCTTTTTGATGTGAGTGTACGACGAAAAATGGGGGGCAAATGACGTGTCATCTTTTATGGTGGACATGTTTTCTCTTCAATAGTGGTTGGATCGGGCAATGCGATGTTTTGCAGCTAGTCTGATAGGAGTGAACAGGCTTTTGTAAGAATCCTCTAAAGGGTCTTGAAGGGTGTGCCAAGAGGGTTGAGTTCTCACTATGGTTGAGAATGAGAATTCTCCCGAGGTGGTGTTTATTCTTCCACGCTCCACCACATCCCTTCCGCTTCGCTGCCACGCATTCCTCGCTACAGCCGCCCAAACAGCCACATCCTTACTGTATTTTTGCAGTTCCTGCTCTCCCAACTGTCCCTTCTTAGGCCAGTCACCTAGAATCCTTCCTCATGCATCCTTTTTGCCTATTCCAGCTAGTAACAACCATTCCCGTTGCCGCCTCCTTGCTGCCAGCCGCTCAGAATCATTCCTCCGGCACCCCTGCTGCTGCCCCACCCACCCGGAACCATCCCCCTTTACGCCCCCCTGCTGCCAGCTGCCCAGAATCCTCCCTGCAGCTGTTCCAGCAGCTTCAGACCACCTCTAGCCGTTGTTCCTCTACTATCCAGTTCACCTACCACCTTGCCGCCACCTTTATAAGTCCCTGACAATCACCACCACCTCCCTAGATCCGTTCAAGTCCTATATTGTGTCCGTTGCTATTTTCTATTTTTGTGTGTTGGTTGTAACTGTTTATTGACTGTTGCAGTAATAATATTTGTTTGCTTATTATTATTTGGGTTAACTCTGGTATCATTTCATATCAAAGTTAGTATAACCCTAGTCCTATCTTAGGGTTTCTAGAAAAACATGTAGTCTCATCATCGATGGAGGGAACAACAAGATGTGACATCTACACATATAATGGAGAAGTTAGACCTCAAGACTTGGTGTCCGTTTGACTCAGCTTGAAAGTGCTATTCACGTTTTGAAAACGCCGACTTGACATTTGTTTTGTGCGTTTGTGTTGCTGTTGACCTCAATTTTCGTGAGGTCTAGTATTCCTCGTAGGAGTTAAGATCTAGCCTTAGGGGTCTTCCTGCGACTATCTTAGAACCTTAGAAGTGGTGCCCGCCTTGTTTTAGTTCGACCTATTTCCGTCCTCTTTTGGAGTTTCGCGTGTGCGGTATCGACTTCTAACAAATATACTATAATGAAACCATTTGAAATTATTGCAAAGTGACAACATAGAAATCCTATAGAACTTGCAGAGGTACTTATAAAATCTGGACTGGCACATTTGCACAAACATGCATACAAAGTAGGCATGATCCTCATATAGATATTCATGAAAAATCAGCAATTTTAAGTTTTTTGTTCCAGTGTGAATAAAAGGTAAGTAAAATTTAAGCCTAGTGATAAAATCATAATTCAGCTAAAAACTTTTTTTGGGTAGTTACATATATTTATTTGTCAAAAAAGTTAAAGAGCAATTATGGAAGAAGAAGCCTTTTTTAAAGGTTGATGTGAATCTTATACAGTTTTTCCCTAAAAAAATTTGATATCAACTTTCTTATAATTATCACACTATAGCAATTTTTATTTCTTTTTTCTTTTTTTTTTTTTTGTAAAAATTTGCTTCTCCCACAAAAATTTTGAAAAAGGAGCAAGAAAATAGAAGCCGACAATAATGTTTCAATAGTAAGAAAAACAAAGTAATGAAAAAGCTACATCAAATGAAACCTAAATCCTAAAAGGCACCCACCCAAAACATTTTAAAAGTTTGAATGAAAGATATGCGGGACAATTTAAAATTTTGCAATGCATTGAAACTAGTACCTAAAAATTAAAATTAAATAAATAGTATAAATTCAACTTTCAACAAGTCAAACTTAACCTTATTATTAAGCCTACAACAAATTCCAAAGATTCTACTCTTTTTACACATTCCTGGTGAATCAACATTTAATTCTCTATCATAAACTTTTATACAACTATTCCTCGAGCTATTCTAGATGATAAGATTATGTTTACTATCGAAATTGAATTTTAAAGAGATGTTATTCACTAGCGAGACAGGACTAACTTTGATGAGACAAGACTAACATTGATTATTTAAAATTTAATTCAAAGGAGGATCAAAAGTTATGTCCATATGTGGTTGGTAAGTATAAACCCGATTCGAGTACAAATCCATACAGATATGATTGGAAATTTCATGTTTATTTTTTCCAGAAGAAATGCGTCGAGTATTAGTTTCTTTGTATTCTACATATTTTCTTTCCATTAGTTGGTTTATTTTATTTATTGTTTCTATTTTAGAGACATGTCAACAATACTGGCCAGAAAGCATTGTATTTCAATTCCAAGCTGTACCTTGCTTTATATAGTTTCCATAATTTCAGCCTTGATTTAGTTTCAGTACATTACCACAAAAGCTTTTCTGTTGGATGATACAGCATGCTATA
>NW_018164698.1:1541638-1541916 GCF_001263595.1 Phalaenopsis equestris | reverse complement strand
CTTTTTGGGAGTTCGTTCTGTTTGGCCTTGAGGGGCTCGGTTTGGTTCTAATGCGGGCTGTGTTGGCTCATTTTACCTTCGTTGGCTTTGGTTTTATTTGTTATTTGTAGATGGAGGCTGGCTGTAGCTTTGTTTCATGTTGGGAGCTCGGCTTTGGCTCTGTTTTTCGATTGAAGCTCGGTTTTGGCTTTGTTTCTTGCTGAGCTTGGTTTAGCTCTAGTGGGAAGCTGTTTTCATTTTGTCTAGTCTGTGTTGTCCCTACTTAAGGGCTGTTCTGG
>NW_018164698.1:1539404-1539652 GCF_001263595.1 Phalaenopsis equestris | reverse complement strand
CCGTCATGGTAAGGAGCTTGGAGCTAGCGTAGTGGGCAGCACGACCATCTTCAACAGCAGGATATGCCTTCCCCAGCAAAACCTTTTCTTTAAAATCATTCCCTTTCTTAGAAATTAAACAACAATCCATAGGTTTTCGGGTTGTTTGCCTGGTGCAACATAAATCCTCCACCTTTTTCTTTAGGCATTCGTATAGCTCTGCCGTACGATTTAAGCCCTAAACTCGTTCTAGGTTCCGAGATTGTCGT
>NW_018164698.1:1536959-1538972 GCF_001263595.1 Phalaenopsis equestris | reverse complement strand
TTTGTATTAAATAGGGGAACTTGTCGGCAAATAAAACGGTTTCGCAGACCCAAACGGATGTCATATCTTTCTTAGTTTATTTGATCGAGCCTCACCCTCAAGTCTTGTGTTTATCCCTTGGGGTAGATACAGGATTTCATTTAAAGTGCTCTTTCATTTAAACTATGGAAAATATGAGGTCAGTTTAATTTCATATTTTTCTAAAATTATATATATATACGTAATTTAAAGTCCTTCCGAAGCGGGTGACGGGATTTTGATTCCGGTGACCGACAGCTTCTTACGGGCGACCCCCAAACATTTAAACACTCCCTTTTCCCCCTTTTAAGCGCCGACAGTTGCGACAGGGGAAACGACAATTTAAGTTTTATAATAAACGCAGACTGCAAGATCGACCCCGCAACCCACATCTTCCATTTGCGTTCCTTGGTTTATTTCCACCATGTCCCCTCTCTTGCTTCAATGATTGTCGCGACCGTCACTGTCTTCCTCACGCATGCTTGCCATCTTCCCTATCCCTAATATCGTTGTATCGCCCACAATCCTCATTTCTCACTCTGTTCATTCCTTCTGGAATCTGAATATTTCTTAGGGTTCTTGCCGTCGCCGAAATTGAAAGGAATACTGTCCTATCGAGTCGGATTTGGTGGAGGAGAAGACCTTTGGCGGAGGAGTTGGCACTTCAGATGAGACAAAGCTCCGAGAGCGACCCTGTGAGCCCTATGTTTGCGATCTTTCGAGGAGCTATGACATATCACACTTACTGGAATTATTCAAACCGTGTGGAACTATTCAATCTGTTGAGATGACTGTCTTAACAGTTTTTTTTTTTTGCGATACTGAATTTTGCTCTTGATTCTATGCTTTGTTTGGTTTGAAGTAATTAAATTAAATGAACCGAAAATGAGATAGATATGGAAATAAGAAAGTAATCGAAGCCTCAGTTGTTTTGTTGATGAGAAATTTGATGTTTTTTGATTCGTTCTTCTTAGCTTGATGGAAAATTGAGCGTTTGTGTAGAAATATATATATTTTTTTTCTCACGTGGTTATTGTAAGAAATTATCAATGGAAATTGCATTTGTTTGCAATCTTAGGTAAATCTAGTTTTTTATTAATTGTATTAAAATCAAAGTGCCAATATGAAATTTTGAAGTAAAGCGCATTTGCATTTTCCAATTCTGCATTTTCCAATTCCCTCAATCCAAAAGCACTTATTACAAAGTGCCAATATGAAATTTTGAAGTAAAGCGCTTTTGCTTTTTTGTGATTATAATTGCAGGAAGCATGGTAAGGGCTAATTCTTTTTGTTTGATTACTTTTGGTGCTAATACAAACATTCTTAAGGTGTTGTTTTGTATCAGGTTTTAAGTAGTATTTTTGCATTTTTAATGTTTTCCGTTCATTTTTCTCTTTTTTATTTTAAAAGGAGTCGCCAGCTTGTCAATCGTCGTATACTTCCCTCATTCGAATAAATCTCTCTCCCGAACCATATAGATGATTCAAAGAGGAGATGAATCAAATAAGAAGAGACATACGACAAAGTGACAAACAAGAGAAAAAGTAAAACGTGGAGAGTCTACGCGCGATAAACCTCGCAAAGATATGTTAAGAATGTCTGCCCAAACAAGATCGGACGGAGGCACTTTAAACCAATATCCGCGAAAGAAGTATCTACATAGACTACCCATAACCAGAGAGTCAGGTGTATGTACCTGTTCTGGGGTCAAGAGCACTCCCAGAGGAACGTGTTCCTACTGGTTAATTACATCTTGGGGGATACCCAAGAATACTCTCGATAAAAGGAGTTTCGCTTCATATTATCATAGACCTGGGGTATCGGAAATCAAATGAAGGTTATTCCGTGTGGGAACAGTCCCAATGCTTTAAAGCTCACGCTAAGCAATCGAACAGAGAGTGAGTCTCTCACATCCCGAAATGGGTAGCGGCTCATCGACACATGGGGCCCACGGAATAGCCTAAATCATCTTGACGGGGATATCCCAATACGTCA
>NW_018164698.1:1536079-1536949 GCF_001263595.1 Phalaenopsis equestris | reverse complement strand
CAAATCGTCGTATCCTAAATGGGCGACAGCTCATCGGCATCGGGCCGTCAAGGTGATATCAACGAGGTCAAGAAGCGACAGGGCTCAAAGGGGCTCAACAAAAAGGAAAGTAATCCTAGCCTGAAAAGGTAGAGGTAACTAGGTCAGGGTGCCACAGACCCGCTATCCACAGCTACTAGGATCTTAGGTCTACCCAGTCGTGAAGGTAGTTGACCCAACACATCCTGAGATCCCCGGCAGGCAATCCGTGTTGCATCATCCACGAGAACCTCAGTAGCCCTAAGGTTAAAGGAAGGAAACTCTATCCTATGACTATAAACTGGAGCTTCAAGAGGTGGGACTTATACTTGCCGAATTAGCAAAGATGCCTCAGGAAAGAAAGAGAAGTGGAGGTTCAGCTAAAAGCTGGAAACATTCCAAACAAAAGCACTTATACCCCGTTTGGGTCGGGGAGCCTTCTAACACCCTAAACGCACTAGACAACCGCCTATATGAAGGTATGCTGGGTCAGTCAGGTTGGAAAAGTACGGGGACTCCTCATCGGGACATGCAAATATAAATGCAGTTATCTAGAGTGATCCTAAGTATTGTGGAGGCCCTATTAATATATGCAGGAAAGTAAATGTTATAATTTTTAAATCCTGAATATTTTAATCCTAAATTTTAATTATCTTGAATATTTTATTTAGGATTTTGTAGAAAATTAAAATTTTATGGTCCTTAATGAGCCTATGTTATATCGTGAAATCCCAGATAAATCACAGAAAGAAACAAGGAAAACACATGCAAGTGCAGACATGCAACATGATGTAAAGAAAACAAAACAAGTCAAATCAAAATAATAAACAGGCCGGTGCCGCTGGGTCGGCA
>NW_018164698.1:1535048-1535634 GCF_001263595.1 Phalaenopsis equestris | reverse complement strand
CAACCACCCCAACAGAGAATAATAGTCAGGCATCAAAAGGACTACCTAACACCCTAAATCCTAGCTTAGCACACCATCTAACGAAAATTGCGTCAACCTAGTATCTAGGTGAGGGGTAAGTCTGAGTATAATATGACTTTGACAGGGTCTTCATACCGGCCCCATCCTAAAGATCTGAAGGATCTAAAGGGTGTCACGAAGAGCAATGACACAAGTTAGATCTATTAAATCTTTAACACAGTCATACTCGTGTCAATCCCGATGACTTAACTCACATTGCTCATTGGATCAACCCAACAAACAATGCTCATTAAGGCATCGCGACCAACACAGGGTCACTCTCCTAACGAACCTGACTCGCTATTCATGCAAACATGCAAATACAAATGCTAATGCAAGAAAATCAAAACATATAAGTGGTGATAAAGAGTATGCCATGAAGACAGTGACTGGAAGGAATGGGCATGCCGTAGCGGCAGGGGCTCGCGAAGAGGGCATACCGGTAAGGTAGTGACTCGAGGATGGGCATGCCGTGACGACAGGGCCCGAAAAAGGGGTATACCGGTAAGGTAGTGACCCTAAGATG
>NW_018164698.1:1534158-1534939 GCF_001263595.1 Phalaenopsis equestris | reverse complement strand
CCCGAAAGAATGGGCGTGCCGTGGCGGCAGCGACCCGAAAAGAGGGTATGCTGGTAAGGCAGTGACCCGAATGTAAGCATGTCGGCCCGAAAAGAGGGTATACTGGTAAGACAGTGACCCGAAAGAATGCAACTCAAGGAGATGATATCGAGCATACAGACAAACATGTACATGCACGTACCCAACATGCAAAGGAGCAAGTGGTAGGTCGATCCAGATGGAGCATCTGGTCAAACCAAAGTATTATGTCAATCGGATCGGGGTAGCCGACTGAAACACAAGTGATGTGACCGGTTTGGGATAACCGATCGAGGCACAAGTGGTGTCGGTGCAGATGCAAGTGCAAAATATAAGATGCAAGTGTAACGTGCAAGTGCAATGTGCAAGTTGCAAGTTGCAAGTGCAAGATATAAGATGCAAGTGCAAGTGCAACGTGCAAGTGCAAGGTGCAAGGTGCAAGTGCAAGTGAAAGTGTGATATATGACACACAATATGTAACAATGCAAGACACACATATGCAAACAATGAGGTGCAAATCACCACACATGATAGCGGACCACAGTCGTATTAACGACCTCACATAGGAAACCTAAGGTTTAGACCCTTGGAAATGCGACATCGCCGCCTCTTGTTTTGGTGAGGAAATGTGGGGAGTTTCTTCCCGGATCTCCGAGGGGGAAACTCTCCACGGCGTTGCTAAATGTGCTAGCTACAAAGCTTTTCTCATTTCGCGAACTCCTCCAGACTTTGCAAAGCGAACCAGCTTCAAAGTTTTTTTCGC
>NW_018164698.1:1521085-1534083 GCF_001263595.1 Phalaenopsis equestris | reverse complement strand
GGGACTTGTGCTAAGGCTCACAACAAATGGGAGACACTTGGCTCTACGGAGGGCGTTTGGTTACGCACAGGAAGTCCTAACCTAAAGGCTAGCTCTAGAAAATCGACAATCAATCACATAGGTACGTTGACTCGTCGACCCATGCCGACGCACGCACCCCGTATGGGCGATCGAACCCACACGCCTAGACACCACTAAACCTAAGGCTAGCTAGAAGTTTAGGGGATCTCACCACCGTGATGGTTGCAGATGCGTTCTCTTTACTTGCTCCAAGCTCGCCGACATCCGATCCATGCTCCAGTGTGCCTCGTAGAACGTGCATAGATCAACAGAAAGTCCCAATGAGGGCAAGGAGGGGAATCAGTGAGGTGCAAAATATTAAAAAAAAAAAATTTTGGCATATAGAAGTATAACCAAAATATACCTTCGAGGGGCGCTCGACGGCGGTGAAAGAGAGGAAGCTTTCCTCGCACAAGAAAAGACGCTTGTACCTCCCAAACTGGGACTTTGCTCGCTGCCCGACGACGTCGAAGTGCTCTGGGGAATTATCCGGTCGCCGGGAAGATAGGATAGCGATGTGGAGGACTTAGCTTACTGGCGGTGCGCACCGGGGGCGAAAGAAGCGCGAAGGAGAGCCCGAAATATGTCGTTTTCCTCGCTGATTTTTCTCCGGCGTAAATACGACGCCGGCGAGTGATAAGGACGGCGAGGAGGAAGAGATCCGGCGGAAGAGGAAGAAAAAGAAGAAAAAGAAATAAAAAAAAAGAAAAATTAGGAGAAGAAGAAGAAGAAGAAGAAATAAAAGAAGAAGAAGAGAAATTAGGAGAAGAAGAATAAGAAGAAGAGGAGGATGTTTTGCCGGCGGCTAGGGAGGGATGTGGACGGCTGGAGGAGCGCTGCCCGGTTGGAGGAGGTCCGACGACGGGCTTCGCCGGCGAGGAGAAGGTCGGCGGTTTCGCGCGAACGCGAGCGGGGTTTCGCCGTGGGTTGCGATCCACAAGGAGAGGAGCGGGCGTTATTTTTTTTTTGAGCCGGGAGAGAGAAGGATCTTTTTTCATATATATATATATATATATATATTTATGGGAGAGGCGTGGGCTGTGAGGAGATGCGGAGAGAGAGGCTTTTTTTTAATATATATATATATAATATTATTATAATATAATAATAATAATAATTCAATTAACCTCTCCCCGCTCATTTTCGTCGAACACGTCATCGCGATAAATGAACGTCTCCCTTAAGTAAAATTGACGTTCTGGACGCACCGGTATGGTCTATTTAGTCGTCCGGGGTCTTTCGGACTATTTATTTTAGCAATTTATTTTAGCAATCATTTTAGCAATCAGGACGAAAAGAAAAATTCACGCATTTTTAGCCCGCACGCAAAATCGTGGTACAACGAGCGTTCGTCCTAAGTGGAATCGACATTTCAGACTCACTCGCGTAGTTTGTTTCGTCGTTCGAGGTCGTTCGGACCACTTTTTCAGCAAATGAGTCCAAAATGATAATTTACTTTTTTTTAGTCCGTATTTGAATCGTTAACGACATAGACATCCTCCTTAAGTAATATAGACGTCTCAAACGCATATGACATCAAAAACCGATGCCAACACTTAAATCCCATTTTTACTTAGTGTAATGATAATTTCATATATGATAAATCCTGTATGGGCCATTGGCTAGCTATGACAGTTTTGTTACAAACAACACTAATACACATGGGTAGAATGATCATTTATCTAGAAATAACTGCAAATCAGATGCTTTCCAAATGCACAAACCAAACAACTAGCTAACTTATTCGGATCAGCTGCCGATCAACAGCATATCTGAATAAGGTTCTTAGCAGCATATTATTGATAAGCTGTAGCTGCCCCAAACAGACCCTTAGAGACACTTCCAACCATATTCTCTGATGCGGCTGAAGAAGGAAGACAAAGTTAACATTGACCAAAGATGCTTAATGGAGTTTTCAATTGAGAGCTAACTGCAGGATCAGGAGTGTTGTGACGTATTCCCCATGAATGCCTACCACATTTTGTTGGGGAGACTGTGGCAATTTGACCAGAGGAGTCAACACAACGGATCCACAAACACTTATTCATTCACCAAGGAGGGGAATTACATAGTTCTTCCTTTGGTGGGATTAGTTTTGGTGACGACTGAGGATCATAAGACGAGATACCGGCTCCAAGCACGGGATAGGTATGACAGAGGGCATTTTAGGATATTATGGTCAATACCTTATGACTAGTGCCACCGCTGTGTGGGGAGATTTAGATTACCCCACTTCAGATCTGGTTAAGTTGATCGTGGATGACTTCGGGAGTATTCAAAAACAGTGGAAAGATACACAAACTCAATTTAGTTTAGTAGTAGACTTCCAGAAGATTGGACCGATGTGGCTGTTTGGTTGTAAGTTGGGAAAGATCCTCAGGTGCCTCGGGAGATGGTGTGGTGGCCAGTGAGATCTAGGTGCTGCTAGGATTACAGATGAGGAGCCAGAAATTTCGACGAATGAAGTCAAAGCTCCCCTAACTCCGAGAGACTGATGCAAGACTTAGTGGTCCCTGTCCAGTTTGACAGAAACCCTATGCAGCAGGGACGCTGGACCGACCGGCCAACCTTGGGGGTGGGAGTTACTGCCCCTTCTACCCGCCTTGCCTATTTGATTCCTTGCCTTGTCTAGCCCTTCCTATTCTATCAATTGTCTGCCTCTTTCCTGTTTCATTACCTTCCTATTCTATCTACTATTTCTCATTATATATATGTTGTTTGTTGCCCTAGGGTTCAGTTTTGTATTCCAGATTTCAGATTTGCTGTCCAGCCTGCCGTTGGCGGCTGTTTTAGCTTCTAGGACTGTATTCGAGGGAGAGAAGGTGCTTCGGTTGTAACTCGTTTTAGGTGGTAATCTTCTTTAAGGGTTTGAGAGGTGCTCGGAGATAAACTCGCTGCCGTGGGGATAGTTATCTTCTACATAATTCATCTCACCTGTCAGTTGCTCCTCTCCCTGTAGGCCTACATCGCTGTTGCCGCTCTCCCGCTCCACATTGCTGCTGCCGCCCACGTCCAGCCCATCGTCTTGTTGCCCCAATTCACCCAGCACTCTCCCATAACTATTGCTGCTAGTCTTTCCAGCACCCTTGGCTATTTTTGGCAACCCCTCTCCTTTGCTCTCCCTGCTGCTAGCAGCCTTCCCAGCACCCACTTCTATTGCAGGCGACCCCCTCCTTTGCCGACCCTGCTGCCGTCGCAGCACCCACTTCTATTGCAGGCGACCCCTCCTTTGCTGTCCCTTCTGCCGCTAGCCGTCCCAACACCAACATCTTTTGTAGGCAACCCCTCCTTCGCAGTCCCTGCTGCTGCTGGCCTGTACCAGCCCCCACATCTATTGCTGGCAACCCTTCCAATCACCACATTTGCTGATGCCAGCCTCTCCAACAACCATCCCCTGCTGCCTCAACCCCCTCCTACCCTCTAGCCTGTTGCGGCAACTCTCTCAAAGCCCTCAGGCTATTGCCACAACCTCCCAATCCAAAACCGACCTGCTGTGCAGCAGCCACCCACCTCCTCTGCCAACGCATTATGGCTGCCTTTTATGTTTGTATTTGTTTATTTCTGGTTTGAAGAGTCGTTGTAACCTGTTTGCATTTCAACAATAATATTTTCTTACTTTCTCTCTCATGATTTGGGTCAACTCCGGTGTAACCGATAGAGTTGAGATCTTGTTACCATCCAAGTCGCCCAAAGCCGGTCAGCACAACTACTCGCTAGTGCTCGGGCCAGCCCAGGTTATATTGACCGGCAACTTTGCATGAATCCTTTCTTTGTTTGAAAATCACTACGTGCATTCGATGTAATCAAATAACTACAAGTAACAAATATTTATTTATCGCAAATTGTCATCGATCTTACAATAAATGCAAATGTCAAACTTTGGGTGTTATTTCTGTGGTATGTGTGAAAATTCCTCTTGCTTTACCATGTTCCCAACTTTGATAAAACCTTACTTTCTTGTACAGATTAATTGCGCTGTAGAATCCGTGGCAAAAGTCCGGGAAAGCTCAGGCCAGATCCCTCCACCGGCACTGCATGCAGTTCTCATCAACAAATACCAGAAAGTCAAGGATTTGAGCAAAAGCTCAACAATAACTTGATGTCACCTGTTTCCCCATCGACTTTGTTGGAGGTATCGTTAATATTGAACATATAAAGTATTTTTTTTGTAAAATAATGGTTATGGTTAATGTAGGTTTCTAAGTGCTGGTATGATAAATTAGAAATAAAAATACTAGGATAAATATGTGAACAAATTAGAAAAAAATTAATAAATTATGTTATGAGTCAACAGCATATTTTGAAGATAAAAACAATAAATGATTGATTTAGGTGATTTTGATGTGTACAAAAGAGGGTGGAAGATGAATTAGTAAAATTTTGGAGAGGTAACATGAATTCAATTTTATCAAAATTATTTATGCAAAATATATTTAGTATGTTAAGTAGTTAGAATAAATAAAGAATGAGGATTCATGAAGTCCCTCCAAATACTTGTGGCAACACTAGTGATAAAGATGTTGACTACTTTTAAATGATATATTTATTATGGGGGAATTTCCATTGGTAACATTTCTTTTTAGGGCAATGCGATACATAACATTGGAAAAGTTGCTATTTACAAATCTAGCATCTTATATTCATTTTTCAAAATTTCACTCAAATTTCAAAATTTTATGATAGACCTCCATATTTCTCATTTTTTTATTAAAATCTCAATGATTTGATTATGGCATACACAAATGCATTGATTCGGTAGTTCAAAAAATCGCCTTGGTGATACTAGTGCTAATTTTGTAAACATCAATATTTTGAGTATTGTGTGTAATGATCCTTTTTTTCTTCATGTTTCATGATTCACACCTAATGTTTCTACTCTTTTATTTACATTAAAATTACAACTCTATTGCCATCATTTCTAAGTCTCAACCTCTTAACCTAAACAACTAATCACATCTCACTAATGACTATTCATATATTAATTTTATTATTTAGAGTGGATACAAATTGTTGAAATTCAGAATAACGCAGAATAAAGTGGAATACTTAATTGTTTCATTGATATGAACGGAGATATAAATAACCATTATAAGAATCCTATAATAGGAAAATAATAAAAAGAAAATGATATGAAAAGAAAGATGTATCACTTAATATCCTCAATAATCAATTTATATTAATTGTTCTGAGATATATGAAATAACATAAAATAGGAAAATAAATAATTCTTAAACCAAAGAAATAAATATAAAAAAGAAATCAAATATCTCCTTAATTCTAAGGAAATAATTTATTCCTCATAACTTCTTATAGAAATAAATTATTTCATATTATAACTCCTAACACTCCTCCTCAAGTTTGTAATGTATGTTAATAATTCTTAACTTACTGGATATTATCAAGAATTGAGAAGTATTTAGTAGTTTTGTGAAAACGTCTGCTGATTGTTTTAAAGTAGACACATGAGTCAACTTTATTATTTCTTTTTGAACTTTCTCCCGAATGAGATGACAATCAATCTCTATGTGATTTGTTCGTTCATGATATATCGGGTTCGAGGCGATATGAAGTATTTTTTGGTTATCACAAAATAAATTGACAGGATGTGAATGCATGATCCCCAAATCCTGCAAAATTGTTCTTAGCCAAATAATCTCGCAGCTGGTACTAACCATGGACTGATAGTCAGCTTTTGCACTAGAATGTCATACGGTGGTCTGTTTCTTGGTTTTCCAATGAATAAATGAACTCCCAAGGAAGATACAATACCCAATAACTGATCTTCGAGTGTCGCATCACCTGTCCCAATCTGCATCACAAAAGACATTTAGTTGAGTTGAGCTTACTGCTAAGAGGAAAATTCCTTGTCCTGCTGTCTGTTTTAAATAACGTAGAACATGATGGACTGCTTCTAAGTTTGGCACTCGTGGCTTGTCCATAAATTGACTTAAGATATGAACTGTATATGGCGAGTCAGGACGTGTGATAGTCAAGTAGATTAATCCCCCTACTAGTTTTCGAAATGATGATGAATCACTGACATATTCTCCTTCTGACTTGCTAGGAGATAAGTTTTGTTCCATAGGAAAACTGACTAGTTTTACACTGAGGTACCCAACATCCTCGAGTATTTCAAGAGCATACTTTCGCTGTGAAAACACAATACCCTTTTGGGATTGCGCAACCTCAATACCAAGGAAATATTTCAATTATCCAATGTCCTTTAATTTGAATTGGTTCCTTAAGAATATTTTGACATATTCAATTTTTGTTAAGTCATTCCTTGCAATGATGACATCATCTACATATATAAGAAATGCGATGAATTTATCATTCTGGGATCGGACGAACAAGGAATAGTCTGGCTTTGATTGCATAAAATTGGCTTGCTTTAGAGCGGTGGAAAGCTCGATTAACCATTGTCGTGAAACTTGTTTGAGACCATATAATGATTTGTGGAGTTTACAAACTCGAGTCTCCCCCTTTCGTCCGAGGCCAGGAGGCAACGACATATATACGTCTTCGTCGAGGTCCTCATGCTAGAAAACATTATTGACATCTAGTTGATGGAGATGTCATTGCTTGGTTGAAGGAGTAAACGAACAGTTACAAGCTTTGCTACATGAGCAAATGTTTCCTAGTAATCTAGCCCTTCAATTTGATTATACAATTTTGCCATTAATCTGGCCTTGTAGCGTTCAACTGTCTCATCTGCACTAAGTTTGATTTTGTATACCCATTTGCATCCAATTGGTCTTTTTCCAAACGGTAATGGTACAAGGGACTATGGCCATTGACAATGTGCGTCAAGTTCTTCTCGCATAGCAACCTGCCACTTTGGAGTACGAGCGGCTTCTACAAAAGTGCTTGGCTCCTTTTCAATTAAAAGAACGTTGGTAAAAACATAGTGTTTAGGTGACAATATAGCATATGACAAGACGTCAGTTAATGGATAGAAGGTACCTGTAGCTTTGACCAACACGAAGTTCGATGTTGGGGGGTGTCGTTAGAGAAGAGAAATACCAATATAATACATAAATAGCTAGGCGTTTTTGTTGTTCTTATTGGTTGTGGTGATGATATTTGTTGGTCTGGAGTTGTAGGTTGTTTTGAGAATAAATTTGGAGTTAGTGAAGTTGAATGAGTCTCTTCAGAGGGGATTTCATTGTCTTGAGAAGATGAAATGTTTTCTTGAGATAATTCATTGAATGAAGGCATGTCGGTGTTGGTGGTGAAGTGCGAAATTGAACCTTTATCTGTAGCGAAAGAAGGGGAAGGAAAAGTGTTTTCATGGAAACGAACATCCCGTGATACAAAAACTTTCTCAGTTGAAAGGTTATATACTCTATAATCCTTTTGCGCGTATGGATACTCTAAGAAAAGACATCAATGACTCTGGGATCAAACTTGGTTGGTCGCAGATGATGTGTTGAAGCAAAACAAAGATACCCAAACACATGCAAATGATCATATGTGGGTTGTGTTTGGAAGAGCATTTCAAAAGGAGTTTTTTTCTTGGAGAAGGTGTGTTGGTGTTCGTTTAATTAGGTAGGTGACAGTTAGGATTACATCTTCCCAAAATTTTTTTAGGTAAATTAGCTTGAAACATAAGACTCGGGCTATGTTGAAGAAGTGACGATATTTTCTTTTAGCTACGTCATTTTGTTGCGGAGTGGAGACACAACTGGATTGTTGAATGATGCCTTTGTCGAAATAAAGATTCCTTAAGATGAATTCAGAACCATTATCACTTCGAATGATTTTGACCTTTAGACTGAACTGTGTTTCAACGAGATTTATGAACTTGATGATGTATGAATGTGTATCTGATTTATGGTTCATCAAATAAGTCTATGTACATCGAGTATAATCATCAACAATTGTGAGAAAATACCTCGCTCCTATGATTGAAGGAACTTGATATCCTCCCCAAATGTCAATGTGAATTAATTCAAAAGGTGTTTTGAGCCAATGAAACTTGTTTGAAAAATGAACGAGTTTGCTTAGCCAATGGGAAAATTAAACAATAAAAAGCATTACAATTTTTTTTTTATAATTAGAAAAGGAAACAAGCTCGAAACTTTATTCGATGGGTGGCCTAGACGTTTATGCTAGTGATTTGGGGATGGTGAAGTAGCAACATTGCACTTGCTCTTTTGTGCAGTGTCAAGGTAGTAGAGTCATCCTCTTTTAGTTCCAGCCCCAATCATCTTCCCCGATTGTTGGTCCTGTAGCACACAAGCGCGGTTATTAAAAATGACGAAGCATTGTGAATCAAGCACAAATTTGCTAATGGAAATCAAATTTAATTTGAGTGGACACATAAAACATTTTGTAGAACGAAGTCAGCAAAATGAATGTTGCCTATGTGCGTGACAGTTGCAGGAACCTCGTTAGGCAAGTGAACTTTTCGATTGGTGGCACTGGATTTTGTAATAAGTAGGTTGGCTGAATATACCATGTGATCTGTGGTTCCTGTGTCAAGAATCTAACACATTTTTTTGTCAAAATAGAGGCACAAAAGATTTTACCTGAGATATCACTCATGGATGATGTACTGCAAACATGATTAGTCATCGAATTAGATTTGTTCTCTACAAGTAGTGATATGAGACTTTGATATTGTTCGGTTGTAAGGGTGAATTGTGCATGACTCGTCGATGTATTGGTATCCGCATGGTTGACTTTGGGAGCAAAATTTTTCCGTTCAGGTTTATTGTCCGCTGGATTGACCCTTTACAACTTCTTACAGTCATTGATGGTGTCTCCCTGCCACCCACAATAATCGCATTTGAGATGTGTTCGACATGTGTCTGAGGTATGCCCAATTTTGTCATATTTTTCACACTTTAAATGAGGATTTTTAGGCAAGAAAACCTTCTCTGATTTCCATGCATTATTCTTCACGGCAAAAGCCGAAGCTTCCGGCTACGATGCACTTACATTGTTCATCCTGCGCTGCTTTTCCTCTTGGAGCGTGAGAGAATATGTTTTGCTGACATTGGGAAGGTGACCCATAAGCAAAATCTGTTCTCTTATACCAGTGTATGTTTCATTAAGCCCCATGAGGAATTTCATGGTTTACTGGTTTTGCTGAAACTGCATCACTTTCTTCATGGTACCGCACTTGCATTTAGGAATGTTATAGAGGGTGTCACGTTCATCCCATATGTCTTTGAGCTTGATGTAATAAGCTCCAATTGTCATATCGCATTGCTTGCAATCGTGGATGTCTTCTTCAACATGAAAAATATGAATGTTGTTGATACGAAAAAAGCGTTCCTTCAAGTTGAGCCAGATTTCATGAGCACTCTCATTGCATATTATACTTGCTCCAATATCTTCTGTAATTGAATTAAACAACCATGTCTTAACAAGGTTGTTGCAACGCCTCCATTGTTGAAGTTCTGTGGTGGATGTCTCTGGTGGTTCTTTGATGGTGTCGTTGATGAAACCTTTTTTGTTTTTGATGCTGAGAGCCATCAACATGACACGACTCCAGGTATTGTAGCTTTCTCCATTTAGTGGCTGCATAACGAGCACGAGAGCTGTTGATCTGAGTAGTGAAGATAAAATGGGTCGTTCAGAGTATCGAATTTGCTAGATTTAGGCTTAACTGAATTTTGAGGTTTGTCTGCCATTTGTTTCAGTCTATAAAGAAGATAGATAGGGGTTTTATATGGAAGAGGAGATGACAAGACTCAGAATCGTGTTTGCTCTAATGCCATGTTAAAATTCAAAATAATGCGGAATAAATTAAAATACTTAATTGTTTCATTGATATGAACAGTGATATAAATAACCCTTACAAGAATCCTATAATAAAAATAATAATAAAAAGGAAATGATATGAAATGAAAGATATATCACCTAATATCTCCAATAATCAATTCATATTAATTGTTAGGAGATATATGAAATGACATAAAATAGGAAAATAATTAATTTCTAATCAAAGGAAATAAATATAAAATAGGAAAGGAAATATCTCTTTAATTGTAAGAAAATAATTTATTCGTCATAACTTCTTACATGAAAAAATTATTTCTTATTATAATAATCTAGGCAAGGAATCCTTAGCTTGAGCAGAGATTTCAGCTCTTTGATTTGGAGAGTAAAGACCCCTCTTGCGAGCGATTGGACATGCACTCGCATCTGTTCTTCTCATCGCTTGGTCGCTTGCGTAGACGCGACTGTGTCGGTGTTTTAGGGCTCGCCTTGTCCCTCGATCTTCTGGTTGTTGACTTCGTTGTGTGGGATAGGCAGGTTCCTTAATTGGGACCTTTAGGGACGAACCCCTTGGGGTTTCGCTTCCAGGCGAGGCGCCTGGTTGTTCCTTTTTGTGATTGCTGCCTGGATGATTGAATTGCTCCGTCATGAGGGTCATTTAGGGTCTGTTTGGGACAGCTGCAGCTTATCCAATATATTCAAATAAGTTGCTGATCAGCAGTTGATTTGAATAAGCTGACTGACCGTTTGATTTGTGCATTTGAAAAACAATTGTTTTTCAGCTATTTCTGGATAAATGACCACTTTGCCCCTAATCTGAATAAATAACCATTCTACCAACAAATTTGCATGGAGGTGAAGCACAAATCAAAGCCAATGATAGAATTAACAAGGTAATTAACTTCTATGTGCGTTTTATACTCTTTATTTTACATATTATACCACTTGGAATCGGAAAAAACCTCATTCTAAAAACTTCTTGCAAACAATGGAATTGGAAAAAAAATTTCTGTCATCAAAGCCGCATGAACCATCAACATACTTAAAATAGATAAATTAATAAAGGGACAATTACATACACACCACCCAATTCCTCCGTAGTTATAATTCTAACACCTAAATTTACAATTATAAATCTATAAAGGGGAAATTACATACACCACCCAATTCCTACTTTTTTTTTAACACCAAAAATTTCATATTTATATTTATAACATTTATGGTCATACATAAGTATACATAAGAAAAAAATGTATTTCGTCTTTAGAAAGTAAGCAAAAGTGGTATTAAAGTCAAAGTAAATACTGAATTTGTCTCACATCTGCAAAAAATATAGATCTATTGATTACTCAGTCCATCCACTTAAAAGAAGAGCAGCAAGACATCTCCAATAACAAAGAACTGAATTGTATTAATGTGTTGTTTCTGTCATTTGGTTGATCTTCAGGAAACAGTGGGAAGAGCATTTGTGGTATGGATTTGATGCATATTTGCATTTAGGGTCTACATTCTTCCTCTCTTTCACCCCTAAACCTCTGTTGCTTCTTTCTGTGCTCACAAATGCAGCAATTCCTAGCTTGCCTTGCTTGACCTTTGTTTTCTTGTTGGTTCTCTGGGAACAATATTTGGTGCATTGATGGTAGGGATTAAAAGCATATGAGCAAATTGTATTAACATTATTAGTATTCACAGTCATTAGTCTTTCCTTTCATGCTTCTGATTTAGCTCAATTTGGTTAGATTTACTAATTTGAGATCTTTTGAGTGCAGAAATCTGTGCACTTGTGGTAAGGATTAGATGTCTACCTACAGAAAAGATCCACATTTCTTCTTCCTTCCACCTTTTCTACATTTGCTCCGCAACATCTGTTGGAGCTAATTTCTCATCAACAGCGAGAGCCTTCGATCGCGGAGGTTTCTGCGAGCAATTCTTGCCGCAAACGTGGTAGGGATTTGAAGCATGGCCATCATCATTTGTTCTTCTCCAAGGAAGAAGAAGAAAGAAGAAGAGGGCGGAGGAAAAGGGAGGAGCAGGAGATGCGAATCAGGGGAGGGAGATGCAAATGAGGGCACAAATGGCAAGGGAGTATATTAATGCAAACGAAATGCGGTCCGCGAGTATCATCCTGGGTCGCGTCTTTTAGTAATAAAAAACGTGGTTTTTGGATAAAATGAAACTCGTGAAACAAATGGGCCCTCGCTTATAAGCTGCTCTAAACGGGCCCTTAAGCTTGTAAGCTTTGGACATGCACATGGACTTCTAGTTGCGTGGCATATCTTTTGGGTTTCATGCGTGCTATCTCTCTTTGGGAAGTTTCTCATTCATAGTTAGCCCTGCTTCTCATCTGGGATATGCTCACGCTCACCACACCACCATTTAGGATGTTGAATCCCATATTATATTTTTTGTGAACACGTTTCAAGAGTTAGAGTCGAGTGAATGAGAGAAAAGAAAATAGAGTGAGTGAAGCTTTTAGTGTCGAGGGGGGGGGGGGGGGAGTCGAAATAGCCCGTGCCTTCTTTGATCGTTCTTTTCTCTTATTTATAGAAACATATTTTATACAATTATAGAAATGAGAGAACAATTATGAAAACCGTTCTTAATGAAATTGGTGTTCTGATTAATTATATAGATTTTATATTATATATGTATTACAGTTTGAATTCTAACATGGTGGTAATTGACCGACCGACTTGCTTGACTTGTAGGTTGAGACCACCGGTTGAGTGACGACCTTGTCTTGTGTTGGTTCGTCAATTAGCCATGCTCGAGGGTTCTCGTTTGTGCCCTTGTCGGTCGACTGACGAGTCATTTTATTTCATGAACGTGACTCGTTTGTCTTTTGACTCAAGTCTTACAGAGTTTATGTCTTCGTCTGCCTGGTTGGTTTGTTGTTTCAGCTTGATATTCTTTGTCGCAAAGCCTTGGGCAGATTTTGTCGTTTTTTATGTAAGATATCCAACGAGACTCGTCGGGATGATTTGCGCCATATTCTTTGCGGTTCTTGTCGCTATCGAGCAGGAAAAAATCTCCAGAGCTTTGACCTATCTCGATTTTAGAGGCGGCTTCTCATGCTTGACGTTTAATTGTCGGTCAATTGCTTACCTAGGAGGGAAGCTTTTTACTCCATAGGGAGTTCATTTTCTTTGAGATTCGTATCGGTAGTTCTGATGTATATAATATATATATATAATATATATATATAACGA